>NC_136599.1:13710926-13893426 GCF_910589615.1 Taurulus bubalis | reverse complement strand
AATTTATCGGCTACTTTCTGTACTTGTTATGCTGCCAGTTGGTGTTTTGCTCATGAATATCTTTGTAAAACATTTCAAACAACTGCCTACCCAAGGTGCAGAGAGTTAAGTGCTTGCACAATGTATGACGGTAGCACGGGTACCAATTTTTCTTTCCGTGACATCTTTTTGCTGTATTTGAGAAACTGCATGTTTTTTCAGGGTTATGTTGTGTGCCGGAATTTGTCACAAGTAAAAAACAAAACCAATACTAACGTGGTGGCTGTCACGGCTCTGCCGCTTCCCTGTGTCTCTTGTGTCCCCTGTCCGTTCTGTGTGTGTGTGTGTGTGTGTGTGTGTGTGTGTGTGTGTCGTGGGTGCGGCTTCCATCACCCGGCACCTAGTCGCATTTTCACACCTGTCTGCAATCCTGGTCATCAATCCAACCTGTCAAATACCACGGCTTCCCTCTCACCTGTGCCAGATTATTTATTATTTCGCCATCTCAGTGGGGTGTGACTCTTGGCCACTCTGTGTCCTGTTCTTGACAAGGAGCACTTTTTGTGATTCCTAATGTCTTGAGTTAGTTACTAACCTCTTCTCCTTGTGCCCAGGAAACCCGTACATGCGTCGCCGTCGCCGCTGCAGCTGCCACCTACGCCACCTCAACTCCCTATACTAGTGGCGGGCCGTGGATTTTCTACCTGCGTCAGCTGTTCACTAATCCAGGATAATATGATGTTTTATGTCTAAAATCATGCTGGTAATTCTCATCTAGCTAATTTGATTCTGTCTGTCTGTTCTTTCAATTCCATTTAAATTCAAAAAGGCTTAATTTGCATGACATTTGACATGTGTTTCAAAAGCGTAATTACAATTATGAAATACAATGAATAAAATCAGTTTAAAACAGAAAACAATACAGTGAATAGCACTACAATAAAATACACTATTGTCTTTCTATTCGGTTGCTTGTGAGTTCCTCTCAGTATTCAGCTGTGCTAGTATGAACTAATTGAAGGAAAAGGTCAATTGCTGTTGTCAGGTAAACCCTTATCTGGATGTATGACAATTGTCTAGCAGAGAGGCGACATGCGAAGACGAGAGGGCCTCATTCTGCCCTCTGCATACATGCTTCCTTGTCCAATTAACTACACACTTTAGCGTGCACATACACTTGCACACATATCCACACATGCAGTAACACACATTGACTTTCTCTGCCTCTCTTTAGGCTCTTTTGTATCTCTCACATACACAACCCTGTCTAATTAATGCAGGGAGCTGCTGGCAAGCGACAGCTGAACTGAAAGGAACTTTCCTCTTTCCACTTGTCGCCTCTTTTCCCTCTCTGTCTGCTCTTTCCCTTATCAAACTTTTTACCATTTTTTTTGTTTTATATGGGTTGACAGAAAGTGCAGCTACCTGTAACCTTAGCCATCAAATCTATATATTGCATAGCTACTGTGAGCCAGATATTAGCGGTCTCTTTCTTTTTTTTTTCTTCTGCTGCTGTTCATCAAACAGGAGGATTGCCCATTAATGCTCGTTTACGTGTGTGTGTGTGTGTGTGTGTGTGTGTGTGTGTGTGTGTGTGTGTGTGTGTGTGCGTGTGTGTGTGCATGTGTTTTTTTCTGCGTGTGTGTCTTTGAGTAAGTGTGTATTTCTGCTCCTGTAATGCCAAGCTTCCCTCTGCTAGCCCCAGCAGTCTCCATTCTGCAGAATACATTATTGAGCTCGACATTTTTGGACTTATATGGGCAGATATTCCACCTTCATCTTGCTCTATTCGTTTATCACATTTCCCTGTCTGGATTTGTGAGTGTGTGTGTGTGTGTGTGTGTGTGTGTGTGTGTGTCTATTCATGCATGTGCAGCAGTGACGGGCCGTCAGGGCCTGCTAGGCCTTCTCTGCTGGCCTAAATATAATCACAAAGTTATAGCTATTTTATAATGTAATTTTTTTTCACAAATACACTACATGTATTATAATTATTTTTCCCTATTAGCTTATTGGGACAAGTCAAGTAAAGTACAAGTATCTTTTGGTACAGTACTTACAGTTAACCACTGATTTGAAAAAGTTTTATGACGTGCATGTGTCCTTGACTATGCATGTTTCAGTGTTTGTGTGTGTCTGTCAGTAGGGTGATTTTTAAATCGTATTCTCCTGCCATCATCTATCCAATTATGTGATCCAAAGGGCAAAAGTTATCGCTCACCTCCAGTTTTCACAGTAATGAAAAAAGCTCAGATTATGAAAATACCCTTCCCCCTGCTTCCACCGACACATATTGAAGCGAATGGGAGGGCCTTGATTTCTCTGTTCCCTGCTCAGTTTCCTGTGCAGACTGCGGGAGTGGCCTGGAGGTCTGGTTAAAGATAGAGATGGCAAACACATCAAAATTAGATCAGGATGATTAGATAGTGCACTTCGACTTCCACAACGTTATTGAAGAACTCCTCTGACTGACACTTTCACTCACTTCAGTTTGGCGAGATGAAGATGGAAGTAAATGATTTCTGAGCTAGAGTTCTCAGAAATAAAAATGGAAGAACAGAGAACTTAGGAGGCACACTCATTGCTGTCAGTACTAAGTGAGGGATAAAAATTTGAAATGCCTTTCCCATGAAGCCATCCTTAAAGTTTAAAACAGTTTTATTTTGTCCTGCAACTGAGATTGCTTTTGACTTGCTGTAGCAGACTCATTCTACTGCACTGCACATACTACTATATAGTAGGTTCTGTTCAGATTGTATAGTTACATACAGTGTTGGGGTAGTTACTCAGAAAAAGTAACTAGTTACACGTTACTAGTTACTTCTGAAAATTCTGAAAACTAGATTACTTTACTCGTTACTGCATTTGAAAAGTAACTTCACTACTGGTTACTTTACTTTCCATTTTTTTCTGAAAATTGTAACTAGATTACTTTACTAGTTACTGCATTTGAAAAGTAACTTCACTACTGGTTACTTTACTTTCCATTTTTTTAAGCAAATGTCCAAATTAACTGCAAAGATACATTTTCAATAATAATTTATTATTATTAATTAATATAATTTCCAATAATAATAATTGCGCGAGTCACACGACACTTCCTGCATGAACAATCTACCGTAAACGTCGGGTTACGAGCCGCTACTACCTTTGGTCAGAGTCCCCGTTAGCTCCCCGCTGTAGCCAGCTGGGGCTCCTGCTAGCGCTCCGTCACTTCCCCGCTAACTTCCCTGCTAACTTCCCCGCTAACTTCCGCTAGCTCTACGTTAACTTCCGCTAGCTCCCCGAAAACCACCGAAGATAGCGGGACCAGGCTCGACACCCGACTTGGGCGGAGGGGACGCGGGCAGTAACAGCAGCAGCGGGAAGTAACAGCAGCAGCGCTAGCTAGCAGCTTGTTGCTACTGTTCATGCAGGAAGTGTCGTGTGACTCGCGCGCCACGAAAAGAGAACTTTTCAGACTGGTAAAAATGGCTTGGGAAACGCAGGAAAGCGCGTTACTGAGATCTAGTAAAGTAGTGTAGTTACCAATATTTTGAGTGTAATGCGTTACTTTACTTAGTTACCTATAATAGTAATATTGTTGCTGTAATCCGTTACTTTGTAACTCGTGACCCCCAACACTGGTTACATACCAACATATGGTAGCTACTTTACATTGTCTATAGTGTTGTGTTAATTCATTGTTACATCCCTTCCAACTTTCCCAACCCCATCGGCCTATTATTCATTCTGTATATTAGTTCAACTTGATATGTCGCTATGTAAACATTTGTATCTGTTTGCGCCGGTTTGCTATTGTATTTTGTTGTAATGGTACTGACTGGTTACAATGCCCAAAGAGTTGAATCTAATCTATTGTAAATGATCATACATGGAGCATGGGCAAATACAGGCTGCTAGGTAATGCAGGTTGGGTAAAAAGAATACCAGTGGCATGCAATTAACTGTAGACTACTACAGTGATTGACAAGGTCCATTCACCACAATGTAATGTACATGTCATGCACTAATTCCATCAGAATCAGGCCACACAATACTTTTAACATGTAAAATCTGCTAAAAGTGTATTCATGGTATCCTAATATCGGTAAAAAATAAAACGATAGGTGAAATGACTGAAAGCAACATTGACACATGAATGATGTAGAAGTAATGGAATTAGTGCTGTAAAAAATGTAATGTACATAATACTGAATTTGTCATGTCAATACATTACATTACATTTCATTTAGCTGACGCTTTTATCCAAAGCGACTTACATGTTTTGCTCTATACACCGTAACGGGGAGGAATTAGGGGTTAAGTGTCTTGCTCAAGGACACAACGACAAGGACTAGCAGAGCCGGGGCTAGGGCGCGAACCACCAACCCTCTGATTGAAAGACATATCCTAAATAGATATACGGTGTTATATTTGATTTATTTAATTCCTTAGTTTATTTTAATGTAATGATTGGTTTTATCGTTTAATCTATTGTATTGTTTTTATCAGGGTTCAACTCTTACCTTTGTCTTGCTTTTGTTGCTTTGTCTGTCAACACACTTTGGAAACTCTGTTTTTAAGAATCCTATTTAAATAAAGTTTAAATGACAGTTGACTGTCAGTGACTACAGACGCTCTGTACATCTGGTTAACTGTTTTCACACAAGCCCTGTCAGACGACCCACACACACATACACTGCCTTATATACAACTGAAGGCTGGTATTAGCGTTGTAACCACTTATAATATGTACCTCAGAGCCATACACATGTCACTGGCTGTCACACTAATGGACTGCGAGCTGCTGGACGTTAACGTCCTACTGACTGGCGACCAATGAGGTAACTGGCTAATGGTGGAGAGAGCATTGCTTAATTAGTACTTTCATTTCATGGCATTAGAAGCAGTACGAGGCGACATTTAGCGACATCCTGTCCATCCGCTTAGTCAATTAGCCAACAAAGTGAAATGGGATGGATGAGAATATAGGGGATGCATGTCTGTAGAGCCATGGAAAATACATTTTACTCGAACATTGGTTCTGCATATTTGAATGCATGAAACATGTTCTCTTAAACTTTCTAACTCGCTTTTTGTACTTGAAGGTTTCCACTCATACTGTACATACACTCTGTAATTTATGTAATCATCATGGCCTTTCTTTTCAACAAACATTAGATAAGCTCGGCAGCCTCCTGCGGCGAGAGTAGAGATGGGACGCACTCAGTCAGTGAGAACTTGCCTTCGTTATTTTTATGGATTCGTCTGGATAAGTGAGAGCATATACAGAAAGTGAGCTGTACATTTTTCAGCTAGTTACACACAGACACACGCTCACACATGCACAAACATATTTTCTTGCTTACAAAAACAAAACAAATACACTGACACACACAGTAGCACACACATAATGTAATGGCCTCTGGTTATATATCTCTCTTTGATGTGGGCCCAAGGGATGTAGATTTATGACTCTTGTCTCCACAATCACTTTTGGTATCAAAACGCTGTTGAGCGCCACACAAAAAAGACGGCACGTGTGGAAGAGCTCATGTCATCAGAATGATACATGCACATAACATATTGAGCTGTGCATAATGCAGCCAAATTGAGATAGCTTCAGGAAATGAACTGTATGAATACTAAGTAATGGATATACGAGCGACTACCTCGATACATTTGATTGCTTTCCACTGTGTAGTCTTTGCAATATTACTGTGAGTGCCTGAACATAACAATAAAAAGTAAGATAATGCAGTAGTGCATATTTTGGTGGATTTTAAATTTAAGACATTGTCATTAAACATTTTACTGATAGGTTCAGTTTCAGTGTTTTTGTAACATGCCATGTATGTTTAATATACTGTATAATAATATAATGTCCTCATTTTGTATAAACACATTCTGGATGGTATCAAGTTTTCTTCAAAACGTATCTGCTGTTGCTAATTATTTGTATATAAACCTTTACCATGTCATCAACTTCAAAAAATGAGCTGCCTTCCCTTTGTTAATCACAGACACTGATTATGGCCTGTATGCAGAGTCTCATAATACTATTGTAAACAGAGCATCATAAGGAGTTATCCTCAAGAACCCCAGACTCCACCATCCTCACTCAAAGGGCTTAGCAAGAGGATCCCCTGGGACAAATCATGCACACGCTAGTCTCAATCACATTCATATGCAGAAGGATTTATTTTTTCATTTAAGATTATGAAAGGTTGTCTGAGCGTCTCAATAACAGGGTCTCAACATAAGTAATCTCCTTTGAGGAGGGATAAAAAGAGGAGGTGACTGCTTGTACTTCTGGCCAGTAGTTTACAGTAAAGCTTGGCATCATAGATTAGATGAGTATGTATACACTATCCGATCTTTGTGAATGAGTTTATAAAACACAAACCGTGCATTTCAAGTGGCTGCACAGCCAAGGCGTGTAGCTCGTTTAATGTCACTAGGGCTGCCAACCATAAATTAATGAATCAAGTTGAAAATGTCAAAGCAGGTCCCAGATCGCTCTGCTGTGGCTCAGCTGTAAAGCACTGTCAGCACCAGGCGGCTAACTGATGGTAAGAGGCCACATGCACATAACAAACACAGTCACACACACACATACACAAACACACACACACACACACACACACACACACACACACACACACACACACACACACACACACACACACACACACACACACACACACTGTCTGCCAAGTCTTCCATTTCTCTTGTTATAAGAAAGGTCATTCTTGTCTCTTCTCCCCTCTCTCGCTTCAGTGGGTGGTCAAATCTCGGCACCCTAGCCCCAAGTATGTATTCAAGAGTGATTACTGCATGTGTTGGTCGTGGTACATCATTATCATGTACAATATGTCTTGCTGGCACATTTTTTTCTACTTGTATATGAAAATGTTTGCGTCCTCCTGCAACCAGATTTACTTTCTAATTTCATATCCATCAGTGCTTATGTTCCACTCAGATCCATCATACCCCACAACACTTCCTTTGTCCAGAGAGTCATTAGTAGACAGCACATATTTGAATTTATGTATGTGTATCCTTGGGTAAAAAGAAGAAGAGAAAAAGTCATCACACAGCTATGTGAAGGGCAGGAGGGGGATAATTCTTCTCCTCTTCACATTCTTCTTTTCATCACCACCTCGTCTTTATTTGCCTTTCATCGCCCTCTTCTCCTCTGTGGGTGCCCGCAGCAACATGTGATTGATAAAAAGAGTGCAAACAGCATGACACAGAGAGTAGCTGAGTTCATAAAGAACACCGTGTTCTGAAATCAATTGGAGGCACATGATGAAACCTCCACAAAACAATAACACTGTAATTATAAGGATGTTTAATAGCATAATATAGATTCATGCTTCCCACTTGTTTGCATTTTATCATTTTCTTATAATGCGTGTGGTACGAAGTGATTCATTATAATTGTCAAGATCTTACACGACCACGCAATCCTAAGCCAATGGTTGACCATTCTTATTTTCATTTAGCATTAACTCAAGGAAAGCATAGGAAAGAACAGTTTTCCACCTCCATGCACACACATTTCATAAGTTACTAAAGCACTAAAGCACAAGTCAATTATTTTCTAGCTGCCTATAAAGTACCCTCTTAAATGCTCTCACATACGTATTGTATGTGGTTGAATTGTCACTTAGATGTACAGACTCGTGCACATCTGTCAGTGGTGATGTGGCTAATGAAGCTTGCTGCAGTTAGTCATTCAGACAGACAAGCAGCACTCAACTATCTCCAAGATATAGAACTGCAGCACAGCTCTCTTTTTCCCATTTCTACCTCTCTCCCTATGTTTGTTTCTTCCGTTTAACCCTTCATAAAGTATATTGATGGTACACGAAGGGTCACAAGAAGATATTATTTTGTATTAAGTGTCAAAATCCAAGGGCTTGAATCAAAAGGCTGCATTATGATATCTGTATGTTCCTAGATAGTTCTCCTAGATAGTTATGCAGTAACATGGACATATTTATATCTGAATGCAGTGCTTATGCAATTTGTTCTTTCATCTCACTTAATAACTGACACAAACTGCTGCAATCTCAGTCCTGGAAATATATCAGATTTTATACAGATATTGCAAAATCCGTTGTGTCTTTGGTGTGTCTGCAGTTGCAGGGGACTGTACAGTATATGCAGCCTTTGTCTCAAAATGAACTGATGGAAGAAATTGGCAAAATAGTTACAGTGCAGTTTGTTCACATTGCTTTGCTCCCAGCCTCAGGGCCAGAAGCTGTTCACATACTTCCTGTCGAATGTGGTCTGTCTGCCACAGACGATGCACATACTGTACATATTTTACCCTCTGCTTTCCTTAATATGTGTCCCGGAGCTGTGAGCGAGTTGAGTATGACTGTACACAGCGCCAGAGGCCTGGTCATTTACCTCAGCTAGACCCTATGGAATCCACATCAAGCCCGAATAGATGTTGACAAGATTGAAACAAATATAAACATCTTGAAATACTACACTACAATTTGTGGAGTTGATGTACCATCGTTGAGGCTTTGGTTACGGTTCAGGATCTGCTCTGACTCTTCAAGTGAAATCAAGCATGTATCAAGATAGATCAAATAAAGAAAAATAAAGCAACGATTTTGCATGCTCTTCCATCGCAACTACAGATAATTTGCAGTCCTCACTCCTGCACTGTCTGAGCCAAAGGACTACATGCTGTTTAGCTATGTTTTGATCAGTGCTTGCAGTGGAAAAATACAAGTACCAGTACTCCCACACTTCACATGTTGCCGTTTGTATCGGCCGGTATCGGCAATCTCTTGCTAATTCTTTCTATTTATTTATTGTTTTTAAGCCTATTATACCGTCAGTTGTGATTATATTATTGTATTATTTACTTGGACTTTGCATATTCTATAGTAGCCTATAATGCTTCAATATTTAAACTGCAACATTATAGGGTTACCGTGTTAAAACTTAAAGTGCTTGCATGTGTTATTTGTGGCCTGCAATGCCGTTTTATATTATGTTATATGTCTACAGCCTGAAATCAACAGCAAGATAGACAGGTTGTGAGCTATTCAGTCTGGTTTTAGTACTGAGTCATGATCCTTGTACATATTATGCAGCAGAAAAAAGAGACACCTTCTGAATTTCTACTGTTAATACAATATACAGGAGATATTGGGTTTGGAAAAAACAAGAAAATGTAAAGGTTTTGCTTACTTAAAAATATGCAATTTTACATTATTTTGGATCGGTATTATTCCAATCGATAAAGCCCAAAAAGCTTTTAGACAAAACTTGCTTAGTTGAATCATTGTTTCATTATTTATAGAGCCTTAGACAGAACATCGCATTTTTCAGCAAATGTTTGCTGAAAATCTTTTTCTGTAAAGAGCAGATTCCGAAAACTTTGAAATAACTGACTCTACCATCACAGGACTATTCTCGGACCATTCTTTCGGACCATTTATTTTTATGTTTATTCCTTTCTCTCCTCTTACCGGTCACTCCACTGCACAATTCATATTTAAACACTCATGCCACATAACTTAACTTTAACTTTAACTTAAACACACACGTCACTTTAACATACACTTATATTAATGTTATCTGTTGTCTGAGCACTTTTATCCTTATCTGATTTAGACATCATTGCACTGTTGCTGTCGTTGATTGTTGTTTGTCTCGCCTAATGTATAATGTCTAATGTGTGCACCTTCCGCCTAACTAAATTCCTCGTTTGTGCAACATTCCTGGCAATAAACGGTTTCTGATTCTGATTCTGATTCTGATTATTGATTATATTTGTTTCCAAATAAATGACAGCACTTATCTTGATGCGTTGGCTGGTCCAGAATCTCCACATTTTGTAAAATGTTCATACGGCTTGAGAGGTGCGGTGCAGAAATACTGGAAAGGCGTCTTTATGAATTGCCCTGAGAATCTGATATAGCCAGAACACAGTATAGCAGCTTGTAAGAAGTGCAGAAGTGGTGGCACATTTCTTTTATAATTTAGTTCACTTTAAACCCTAAGTTTGCACTCAGCTTACATGTCGGCTCACATTTTCAAAGTACTTTTCCCCATTTGTTATCTTACAAGCTATCTAACTCTCCACGTGGGACCTTTCACATTGTACGTATTAGACAAAATAATGGATGTATTTGGCAAATTTCCATTGAAGCTTAAAGTTTACCCGTTTAAATTACATACGATAACTGCAGAGGTGACCAGGATTAAATTCCTGTCATTTTAAGATGTTTTCCAGTTGTTACCTCTGGTGAAAGGAAGCCTGACGCATTTGTTTGAATAAATCTTTGTAATGGCCAAAGAGACCTTTTTAAAATCCTCCCAGAATAGTGGCTGATAACAGGGTGCTAAAATGCTGACCCAATAAAGCATTGGTTATCTCAGGCCAACAGATGACTTGCAGAAACAATGCAGATGGCAGAAATGCACACGCTCACTCGCACACAGCTGGCTCGAAGTTCTGTGGTTGCACACTTGGGGAAAAAAAGTTCTCAAAATACATTAACATTTTACATTTTGCACATTTAACCAGGGATGCTACTAACATGACTCACTTGAGAGAAACATAGAGACTGCACTTGGGTAATGCAGCTTCATTTAGCACCAGTATGCTGAACCAAAATTGTAATGATCTCATAAGTCTTGCAAAACATATACTGTGGTATCTCTGAGATTGTTTACATGTGTGTGTGTATGTGTGTGTGTGTGTGTGTGTGTGTGTGTGTGTGTGTGTGTGTGTGTGTGTGTGCGTGTGTGTGCGTGTGTGTGTGTGTGTGTGTGTGTGTGTCGGTTTGTCCACCACCATGCTGATGTTTACTGCTTCCATGAGGCTTTTGAGTTACAGCTTTTAATAAGAAGGCGTTGTGGGAATTTTGGTTGTCTTGTCTATTTTCTAGAATTATAAGCCCATCCTCAGAGGTCATGCGATAAAGTTGTCAGCTGAATATTACCCACCCAGAGAGAATTTACTCCTTTTTTTAGAAGTGTGTATGTGCGTGTGTGTGTGTGTGTGTGTGTGTGTGTGTGTGTGTGTGTGTGTGTGTGTGTGTGTGTGTGTGTGTGTTTGTTTGTTCAGCCTTGTAGCTTCATGACATTTACTTTGTGTATTATTGCCACATGAAGGCCTGTTGACTAACATATGTGCTCTAACATTACTTATTGCTGGTTTACAACATTTGAGATATGTATGTGCTTTGCTAATAATCAGGAGTTTTCCTCCCCACACAATTGAGAAGGAACAGATACACTAATGCACACTTCATGACCCACATATTTGCCCCACATTTCCACCCTTCTGCCCCAGACACTTGCTCTCTCAATCGGGAAAGTTCCAGGTTCAACCATCTTCCCCTCCATGGATGTCTGACTGCTCAGTAGTGGTAAAACTGCCAGTGATGGATGTTCACCGCATAAAAGCGCTGTGTGTGTGTGTGTGTGTGTGTGTGTGTGTGTGTGTGTGTGTGTGTGTGTGTGTGTGTGTGTGTGGTCCCACAAATTAAGTCTTTTATGGGGAGTGTAGTAATGTGGAATATCGAGTTTGTTAACCACAAGCTGAGGAGTCTCTCCACTGCATGTGGATCAGAGTTATGAGGATTATAATAATGCAACAGTTACAGTAATAGCATGTGGTAGATTGATATGCAATAAACAGCCTGAATAAGGCTGGATACATTTCAAGCTATCGTTTATTCATTTGGTAATTATTCCACCAGTTTGTAAGAGCAACTTGGGTGCGTAGTTTCTCTTCTCTCCTGCTGCATACTGTAAACCCAGGTGAGGACACAATTGTATTATTATTAGCAGCCACAGCACTCTGACTTACACTGTACCAGACAAAAGAAAATAATAGGAATAATCATGCCACTGCAATTTAACATAGCCATGTGTTGCCTGGGATATATTTGACTGCCAGTCCAGAGCTGTCTGGAGTCTGGTTTGCTCTGTATGACCCTCCTCTGAATGCAGATTCATAATGGGAGTGAATGAGACAGACAGAAAGAAAATAAATGAGAGAGGTCTTCTTCATCTTCCAGAAAGAAACTGTGCTCACACTATTTTCCTTTGAGTGCCTCAGGGATGCTGGGAGTCTGAGGAACTCTGCTTGACTGTAGTTCTTTAGCTAAATTGTGCTCCAGCTGAATTCCCCGTGGATTAGCCCAACACAGCAGCTGGCCTGACGAGCAGCTCACAATCATCACCCGCTGTCACTTCAATGCCCACATTATAATTCAGCAAAGTCCACCATAGCTTTCAGTGCAGTGGTGAGACATTATTAATGGCTCATCAGCCATCTAACACCTAATAGTGTTGACGTGAAGATGGAGTTTGACTTAAATTTTCTCTGATAGCGTGTCTAAATAGAGAGAGAGAGCGAGGGAGGGAGAACTGTAGGAGGGGAGGGGGGATGCTATTAAACTGGACCTTTTTACTGAGAGAAAAGGTGAAAGATCAGGCACATTTTTAGAGTGAGCTCAGGAGGTTCTGCTTATTGCAAGGGGTTTAACATTTATAAATGTATGAGTTTATTACCAACTTTACTTTTGAAACACACAAATACCCATGCATACACCCTTAATTCAACATATTCTATCATTTCTAAGACCCACTCATTAAAGAGTTGTTGTAGGGCAGAAACTGGTGATTATTTCAAAAACTAAAACGTTTGATCTACATCTAATTTTAACTACGTACTAAGTTTACTCTGAAGTGGATGAAGTATAGCACATGGAAATCCAACGTTAAACAACAACACTTGAACACGGCGACAGCTGGGAGACAACAGTGAAATCTGATTAATATGAGAGTACAAAAGATGTTGTCATAATTTAGTAGACGACTGAAGCAAAAATAAACAATTATTCATTGTCACAACAGCAGCTTTGAAGGATATCTTGACATCAGACAAATACTAGACTTACCTGCCTATTTCAAATCAATTATAATCACATTTAGTCGGCTTATTGTTTTAAATATCCCTCTGGACTCCCGACGTCAGAGACAACAACAGCAGTGTAGAAATACTGTTAGTGTATATCACCTGTCTTACCAAGTTGGATCCTTCTCTGCACACTCCAAGTCTTCACATATTCCTGGTCAAATACCTAACTGGATGCTAATATATGCTAAATCACTTTGAATTTACACGCCACTTTTAGCCAATGAGCTCAGCTTGAACAAAAGGCTGGAGGTAACCTTTCTCTCATCACTCAGCTACCGCAGCTCAGGAAAAAAATGTTTTCAGAGAAGAAGAAATGCACAGAGACACATTCAGCCTACAAAACAGCTCCTGCTGTGCACACTTGATTGTTCCACCACAATTTCGAAATGTTTAAGTGAGACTATCCTCAGTGAGATTTCCGAGCAGGTGAAGAGTGAGTCGCATATTCGGTATTATATTTGTGTGCATTTTAATGGCACTTCAGCTAACGAGACAATCCTCTGGAAATCTCCTACGTACCTTTCCTCCACCCACATTGAATTTGGTCAAAGCATGTGTTCCTGCATCACAAGATTTTTCTTTGACCCTTTTCTGTGAGTGGAAGGCTGAGTGTGAAAAGCCTGGTGAACCTCAGTCAGGCCCTTGGGGGGGATACTCGTGCTGTATGCTACATGTCAGAGGCTTAATGATGGCTCACAGTCAACTCCAGCTCAACTCAGCCACCACAGTGGGAATGTGCACGTGGGCTCACATGTGTGTGGGGATGTGCGTGAGTATACATCAAAATGTGCCCCTGTGTGTGTGTTTCTGAGATCAAGGGTTAACTACATAGGGCACGATGTCAAAGGCAGGTCTTTGGTCAGTGAAATCACTGCTGGCTCCACTCAGCAGTTACCATGGAGACAGCACTGCTAATTCTTGACAGCTTCGCCACTGCTATCAATGTTATCATTGATTTGGTCCCTTTGTAAATTCCTGTTCAAGTGAAAGATTTTTAGAATTTAAAGGCACATATTTCAGTTTCAGTTGTATCATCGTTTAGCCCCGCAGACTTTTTTCTCAAAAATTCAGAATGGTTTGCATACCCATACTAAATACAGAATATCTCCTCAACCACAAGGGCTATTTGAATAATTTCAAAAGGTATAATATACACAAAACACGTGTGAGACCATTTAAGAGGATAGCAGTATATGTGTTACTGGTTTATTGGTTGATGATAGAACACAGGAAAGAAAAGAAGAAAAAAAACTTCCGAAAAAAAAGTAGTTCCCCTTTTTAATTGTGCATATCATCGCTTTTTTTTCTACTATAAAATAGCAATATGTGTTTAGAGTATCTCTGCAAAGTTTGACTTTGATTAAGTGAAGTTAAATATTTGTAGTTATTAATTTAGTGCAGATTTCGTGAACCGTAGGTTTCGGTCTGCTGAAAGCAAATATGCCCTAACTTTGGCCTCTGGTTCCACAACAGATGCACCAAGACATACCAAGCAAGTATCGTTTCATCCATACGATTTTTCACGTTTGGTGTGAACACCCTCTTTTCACTCGCGCGAGTAAACTGAAGCGGTCTTAAAGTTCCAAATATTTTCAAACATATAATTAAAACACTGGTTGCAGAACATGAGCGGAACAGTGGTCTGGATCCCTGCTCTCCACCGATAGGAGATACAGCCGGGAGGAGAGCATAAAGGCCGCCCCAGAGACTACAAAACAGCTCCTGGATTTGAAGCCATTTATGGCAACATTTTTAGTTGCTACAGTCACAACGGTCACCCCCCAAAGCTGCCGTCCTCTCTGCAAAGTAGTCTCCCAGCGGATGGGAGTGAGGCTGAGGGACTGCAGTGTGTAATTCTCGTCTCATTTGATAACTAGAAAAATCCACCCAATTCCGTGCCGCATGCCAGTATCACAGAGTTTTTTCACAAGCTACTGTAGCTTTCATATTTGACAATGCTGCATTAAGGCTTTTGTTCTAGGAAGTGGGTGTGGTTTAGTCTCTAAGCCCTTTTTCTAAATGATGCAGTAGGTGAACTCAGGCTCAGAGGGGTTAATTAAAGACAATGGCCTTCTACACTGCATTAATTATCTAGAGGCAACTTTCCCTTTCCTACAGCTCTACTCTTACTTAATTTAAGTCATTACATCTCCTTATGTTGACACATGGCAGCTAATACTGGTGGCGATGGCAACAAGTTAGCGGACTGTCGATTGTTTGAATATATTCTCTCTGCTCCAAGAGCACCATGCTTTGAAGCCATGTTGACCCAGTGGCCAAACCAGGAAATTACAACTTCTGAGCAACTTTCATAGTGATGATCAGGGAGCCGCCTCCAACGCTGTATTCACTTCTCTTTATCCATCCATGCTCTGCTCTCTCTCACACACACACACTTTCTGATATGTAATCATTTATTTGAAGTGTTTAGCTTGTATAGCTGTGCAACTACACATACTGAGTGCAAAAGATATGATCTGAACTGTGTACAAGTATGGAAGTTCATGTTCAAACACACGGACATCCTTTGGGAAAGTTACAAAGATAATCTTTTCATGAAAATTGAGCAGTTTAAATCAAAAAGAAAGTAAGCTCACATTTTAGATAATTTTTGTCTGCTACCAAGAGTACTGAGAGTCTTACAATTACTAGACAAGAATCTCATTAAAAATGGACATTGGAAGTAGCAATCTTTTAAAATGAGTGGACTGGAAAAGCTATCAAAACCACCAAAATATTTTCTTATCTAAATTGAAGCACTCAAAGCTCAGCAAGACATGCTTTTAGATATTAGGGCTGTGCAATGACAAACTCAGAACCTTTTATCTGATTTTATATGATTTGTAAGCTGTTTTCTGGCTCGGGTCTTTAATTTCTATCAAAGGACAAGAACTGAATACGAGTGATAGTTCTGATGCTCCGAGGACACATGAGATCTTCTCTGTGGAGAAAATAGGATTTCTGGATGGTTCTGCATGCTTTGTGCTGTGATGTACAATTGCCTTGGCAGATCATATTTAATTTCTAATCCTACAGTAGCAAGATATTTGTTAAGATGTTAAGACATTTATTTGAATGGCTGATTCAAATACAGTATGGGTCATTATTGACATCATGGGCTCATTCATGTATTGTAACTGCTTTGACTGTTTATCAGACAGTATGATCAGGACATGTTTCTTGGACAACAACAACTACAAGACCAAACAACCGACAGTACTTCTTTTACTTCTACTACTTCTCTCAATACTCTTAGCCATACATCTTCACGTAATAATAACACTTACATATACCACACTTAACAGTTTCACGTCTATCTGGTTTGTGTTCATCTATTGTTCATAAATGAAGGATTACGGATGGTTATGGCTGTTGCTATGCTAAGATAAAAACAGATAACCCAAGGTATCTTTGTAAAAACCTTTGAACACAATATGTCAACAAAAGGAAACAAGAATTGGGAACCTGGCTTTATCCAATTTTCTGATTTGTGTGATGAGGGTAGCTGATCCTGGAGAGTCCTTAGTCCTCCCTTGGGTGGTGTGAGGTGGCAGAGTGTACCAGCAAAACCAGCGTGAGAAAACAAGCAATTAGTTTAACCAACAGAATTTAACATGAGATTACATTTCAGATGCCACCCAATTCTCGAAAAATAGGGAAAACTTAAAAATGTAAGTGGTGTTGAGGGACCTATTATTTCAGATACACTCAAATCAAATGATCACATTTTTTATGAATGAAATATGTATTGGACTAACTACATAACTACATTAGTAAACAGAAAATAAATGAAGAAGCAATACAATTATCTAAATGTATTTGGCCTATAAATATCAAACTCATTTACATCTGGAAATTGTATTGTGTTCACCTGATGCTCTGATGGACAGAAGGAAGGTTAAGCTGCATGCAGTGGCAGCTGTTCCTCTGTGGACATCTCTGCATCTTGTTGGATGTTATAGGTTGTTGAATCAAATTATTCCATGTCTCACTCTGTGGCAGGCGGTTCGGCTGTCTCTGATATCTTCGGTAGCTGGCCGTCTTCTTCGTTGAGGATCGGCTTCAACCGTTCTTCCTTGTCTCCATCTCTCTCAGCAGGATACTGAGTCATCTTATCTACCCCTTTTGTATAGCAGCAGGGGTCGTTATGGCACATTTCCTAGTTTTAAGGTAAGGTGGGGGGTTGTTCAGAGATAACATATTTGACCCCTGGGTTATCTCAGCTGCAAAACGTTCCCAAACTGTTTAATATCAATCACCGAATAAAATAATAAAAAATGACACATACATACCGATGTAGATATGCATGTGTACCTATATATACATACTAATTGAATGGATAGGATTAAACTCCACATTTCAGCACAAATCAGTGTCCTGGGTGAGAGGTAAGAAAGGGAGGGGGAGCACATTCCTCCCCTCTGTGGTGGCCTGTGCTTTGGGGGAGATAAAAGTTGCAGGCATAACAATCAACATCCAGTTTATATGGCAGAAAACAAAAAATAATTATGAACAGAACAGATCATAAACATAACTATACATCTCTTTCATAAATGTAGATGTTTCCACAGTTTGAGATTTGGTCAACTTCAAGCTTGCACAATGCATGTATAGCGACACACTACAGTGAGTCAGTAATGTATGAGAACAAAAAAAGATCAGAACAAATGCGAACAAAACCATTTGTGAATGGTTTACCAATACAGCGAGTGTGTTACTCTGAGGTGGATAAAACATAATAATACAAGGATTACTAAAACTAGGACTGGCATATCAAGTAAAAGTTTAGTGTCCCTCAGGAATGAAACACAAGTGTTCAAGTGTGCAGTGGTGTGTTTAAGTAGATGTGTACATCAGACTCACAGTGCTTTTCTACTGTGAGAATCTCCAGGGCCAAATATCTGTTTAACTCTCTGGGGACCCACCATTGCATCCACAAACACGCACGGAACACAACAGCCAACAAACAATTATATTTTCTTTGCCCCAGACACAGCTTTTTTCGTTGCAGCATTAAAGGAGATGAGATCATTTCCAGGGAAATGGATTTTATATCAGTTGTGTGTTTGTAAATCAGACCCATTTCCAATAAAGCAGGGGGTATTACTCTTATCTCCTTGACTGTATTTGTAAAAGCTAAAAGATATAGGTTACAACTTCTCAGATTTCCCACCTGCCGACCTTGGGAACATGATTTTCCTGTTACAGCTGGTATATCTGCAATGGAATAAATCAATTGAAGTGTAACAAAGAAAGAAAAGAGAATCATGAACATGTTTCCTGTCACTTTTGAACATAGATTTATTTTTAACCTTGTTCCCAGATCTTTCATGATTCGTTATCACTCTCTTTGAACCCAATCTCCCAACACAAAGTTAAGAAATACAGTATATAATTTGCATTTAGACTGATACATTACTGGTGGGAAGTCAGATCATCCTATGCTGACTGAATTATGTAGAATGTTGCATGCCTTCACTTGTTGCAGACAGTTTGTAAATGCTAATCCTGGTTTGCTGATGAAATGGAAGCTGTGGGATAAAAGATCCTGGAATCCTTAAATGTTGCTTATCCCAATTCCTGCCCTCGCACACCAACTGGTGCCCAGTAAAGATAGTTCCAGCAACCATCAATATTCTTTTTGGTCCATCATAGATTTGTAAGATATCATACCGACAAGTGGGGAGAGGAAAATGCATTGAGCATAAGCAATCGCAGATGGAAATCGATGAAGATGACAAAGATTTACGTAGTCTGATTGAAATCTGCAGGGCTTAAGTCATTTATGAGATCTGCAAAGCCAAATGTGATTATCCATACCTCCCTGGACCTCCCTCCACATCCCCCCTACTCCTTCTCTCTTTTCATTCTTCACTGGATCCGTCACTCAGCCCTGAAATATTCATGCCTGGCTCTGAAAAATGAATGCATCTGCTGAAAGAAGCAGAAATTGAAGAGAGAGAAGTTAGTCATTTCGATAGATAGTCTCTCATGATGAAAGTGACAGAGGGCTTTGAGTCAAGCAGGTGCTTCAGGAAATATGGATGACGTGACGGCTGGCTGTGGCAGCAGCGTGTCATTATTTGTTTATGTTTGCTTGTGTTAGTGTACATTCAATGTGTGTATGGACGTGAGAAAATCAAGGAGAAGGCCATTTTAAGCTAAAATTAAATTAAAGTTGATTGTGAAAGTCGCTGTGTCCTTCTCAGAGAGTGAATGAACACATTAAAGGGTTGTCGGTTAACCACCAGGTTGGTAGTTTGATCCCCTGCTCCTCTTGTATATAGGGAAATTAATGGACCTTCATCAGAGGGTGTCTCTACCACTACTACTAATACCTCTCTCTCTCTCTTTCTCCCCCCCCCCCTCCCTCCCCCTGTGATCGTTCTATTTAATTGGCTGCAGAGTTTCTTGGCTCTCAGTCTCCACAAAGTACATTTCTTATTGATCCTCTTTCCTTGGCTTCACAGTCTCTGCTTCCCATAGTTATCCCATCTACTGCTAGTGTCTCTATCAGTTGTCCCCTCACACACACACACACACACACACACACACACACACACACACACACACACACACACACACACACACACACACGCACACACACACACACACTCTTAAATAGTGCCTCTTTATGAAGTCTTATGTGAAGCCTTTGGAAATTAAATTGGGCTGATTTCGTCACAAACAATCCTGTAGGTCTTTTCTTTTGGACTTTGATTTTTCCTAATTACTCCACTTTGCCATTAGCTCTGGTGAATTATCATTGTAAAGTCAAATGGTGAAACAAGCACAGATGTATGTATGTATGTATGTATCTTGTGTAATTTCACAAAGCCAGTATAGGTGTATAACTAGTGTCACCTTTTGCAGTTTAGTGGGCAGATTAGTTGACTGGCTGATTAGTCGATTGTAACTACTGTATGCATGTGCAATGTTATGAATGTGCTTGAGGCCAATGCCTTGGTTTGAGATGTGAGAGCCTGCTTGAGCCAGAGGTCTTGTCAGGAGGGGCTTGCCAGAGTGCCACTTCAATCCAAACCTCGAGAGAGATTTATTTATTTATTTTGTATGACACAACTGTCATTGCATCTTGTCACTGGTTCCCAGAATACATTAAACCGAGCGACACCATTTATACATGTGCTTCAGTTACCATCAACCTTTGATGACGCTAATATTCTACTACATACACTGCTATTATTATTATTAGTCGTACCTTTTTCATCACATTTTTCATCATTATTCTGCCTACATCTCATTATATGAATAATTTCTGTCATGTGCATTGAAGGTGTTGTAACTCTGTTATTGTTGTTCACTCTGTACACATGACATCTACTGCACTTCTGTTCATCTTGGGGGAGGGATCCTCCTCTGTTGCTCTCCCGAAGGTTTCTTCGAATTGAATAGTTTTACTGTAACTGCGTGTGGCTGTTCGCACTGATCGTCATGAATTAGACTTTTTTTTTTACAATGAGGCTCCAAAGGTTCCAAAAGCTGTACAGTCCTTTTGAGAATTTGCCCTTCAGTGTCATATTTCATATTGGCATAGGCACATCTATATTTTATATTATATAGTGCCTTGCACAAGCATTCATTGCCCTTCTTGGAGTTGCATTACACTATTCTTTTTATCATTTGGAATTTATGGAATGGACCTTCACAAAATAGTCAAAAAAGTAAAATGAAAAGACAAACATGTTTTCAATATGTGTTAGAATAAACAAATGTAAAAGGGATGCTTGTTTATGTATTTACCCTCTTTGCTGTGAAGTCCTTAAATACAATTTGTTGCTTCCAAAATCATATAATTAGTTAAATAAAGTCCACTTATGTGCAATCTAAGTGTCACATGATCTAACTGTGCACCATTAAATGCATTGCTACAAAATGGAAAGAATATGGCACAACAGCAGGAGAGGCCCAATACTTAGGCCCAGCAGGTAGGACATTAATCAGAGAGGCAACACAGACCGATGATAACCCTGAAGGAGCTGGAAAGCTTCACATTGGAAGTTAGAGTATCTTTCCATCGGACCACTTTAAGCTGTTTATTCATCTCACTTCACCCGTTTTGACTATTTTGTGTATTGTAGGTCCATTACAGAACAACTTAATAAAAATCTATTTTAATTCTAGGTTGTAATTCTAGGTTCTAATCTAGGTAGGACAAATTAAATGTGGGTACTTTTGCATGGTGATTGTAGTGCAGAAAATGGTAATCTACTGAACTGAGCAGGAAACAAATCAGATCACTATTCACTGAAAGGTGATAAGAACACATGCAAAGCTTTAATTGTCAGAGTCACATAACTGGATGGGTGTACTGAATAATACACACCACCAAGGCTGCACACACAGACGAATCGTGTCCCAACATACCTACAACATTAATGTGTTTGGAACAAGATGTCTGGATTGATATTCATGCTGTTTCACACTCATACACCGAAACACACATGAAGTTGTATGGGGCATCCCACAGGTAGCTAATACAGAATAACATTGTTTCCAGCACGTTGGGCTATTAATCATGGATGAACTCCTGCATCACTGACAAATCAGCCTAATCTCACAAGGGATGGTGTGAGTGTGTATACACAGGCGCGCACACACACACACACACACACACACACACACACACACACACACACACACACACACACACACACACACACACACACACATGCATGCACAGAGGAGTGTGTGTGGACACACATGCATTTTATCCATCTAATCTCATAGGAAAGAGCATGCTCTGACTGGCAAACAGAGAATTAATGCAGAGCAGGGGGTTCTCTTCCCCTCTCCCTCCTCCTGTCTCAATCTTTACTGATCTGTCTCTCTCATGTCCTTCTCCTCCCCTCACGTCTTTTCTTTCTCCTTTTCCCTCGTTTGTTTCTCTGTGGAAAACAACAAAACAACATCTGCACACAGTCTGCAGACAGGCTGGTGAAACACAGCAAGCAGACTGATGGTCTCAGCGACAATCCTGGGATGTTTCCAGAATTTTTATCAAATAGAAAATATCTCACGTCTAGTGTAATAACTGTAAGGGGAAAACAAACCGGTGCTTCAGACACATGAATACACACATGCACACACATTTAATGACTAAGCAGACTAATGGCTGGAGGAACACACTGGAAGAGAGAGTACAACAGAGCAGTCGAATATCCACTATACATGAGGCGTGTGTGTGTGTATGATAGTGTGCGTGGTCAAGGGAAAGAGAACAAATGAAAGTGAGGTGTGAAGAGAGAGCACATGTTTGGTTAAATAAATAAAATGGTGCAGGCTGAGCAAATCTGTTCAGAATAAAAGGGGAGTGAGTGGCAAAGGGTGCAGCAGAAGGGGTCAATGCAAAGGGCTGAAGGGTAAACTTATTTACATTCATGTTGGCATGCGTGTGCTGCGCGAACATATTGTACGTTGGTGATGATGGGAACATGTATGCCTGCTTATGTGCATCACAAACAGCTCTTTGACTTCTAAAGCCTCCTTCAGCCATAGTTCACACACTTGCATATCTCACGGCCCTGTTGAAACACACAATGACATCCTGTCCCCTTAACGCCCACCTCTGTTCCATTCCCTTTTCCCATGGCCCTCTGACTGGCTGCTTTGTACCCTGACAGATACACAGCTCCTGGCTGCCCTATGGGACTCTGGGGAAATGAGATACAAATGCCACAGTATCTGCGGTATCACTGCCCAAAACCAATGCTGTAGCCCGTGGCAATAAAACAGCAGCTAGGACACCAACACCACAATGGTTGGGATAAAACAACACAATACACCATAAACCAGGAGGATTCTGGACACATAGCTGAACTGGATGTCGTACAGGCCCGCCTTGATTCTAACTCTCTCATTTAGCCTGGTGCAATGCATTTAACTTTCCCTGGCCCCGAGGCTAATCTGTAAATCTATGTCTTTGGTGCAATTAAGGGGTTAAGCTTCAAAGCATTGTATAAGTCATTACAAATGCAGGGCATGTCTTCTTTTTATTGCTCGTTGTGTAGAGTTAATACAAGAAGACTTTTAATCTCTGATCCAAACATGGAAGATACACAAATGTTCTTACATTCCTGTATATCTAACACAGTGTATCTATGTGTCCTTTAATTTGCCCGGCTAATGCCGCACTCTAGCATAGTGATAAGAGAGTGTAATCTTCTTAGGTGTGGCGAAAGCTTAATCAATATTAACATATTCCTCAGCTCCCTCTCCATTGAATAATTGATATCCCCACACAGTCTTGCTGAGAATGAAATAAGATGTAGGAGTATTAAAATAACTTCCCCGAGATAAAAGAAAATTGATTAAAAAAAGATGGCTGAAAATTAAAGAGAAGGAAATGGAGCCTAAGGGATTGGACTTTGCATACAAATGAAGAAAAGGGGTTAGGAAGGTTGGAGAAAAAAGGAAGTAACTTTAGGGAAGTTATGAGCCCATTTATCTAACGCCAGTCATTGCACACTCGGTCGGCTGGGTTTTTACTGAACCAATCAAAGCAGTTAATCTGAGGGATCCACTGTAGCCTCACCAATCTCTGACCTCCTTGTAAAACATGTAGTTATTAATCAGTGATTACTCATCTGTAATTTCCGCATGATTACCTCTTCATTAAAACTTACAGCGGCAACATCTCAGAGTTCACCTGACAGGCTACCTCTCTGTTCCCAACTGTAACATCCTTTTCAAGCCTAACAGACCGTGCCTGCAGCTCCAGCCAAACCCGGCCAATAATGTCCCAGCAAGAATGATAATTAGAAATAATTGAAGTTTTTAAAACTTATTTCCAGAAGGTCCTCCAGTTCAACTGCTGTATTTAAAGTTTAAAGGTATGCCATCTAGCCACAAATTGCTAAATTACTCAAAAGTTAAAAAAATATATATATATATATATATATATATATATATATATATATAAGGCATTTAAGTCCCTGGCCTGGAGACTAAATGCTCATCCTCCACAGATGGAAGGACAACACAGAGAAGGATTTTCAAGTTGGATGCAGTGAGAGGATCAGGCTTAAGAGAGGAATCATTCATTTGGACCACCTCAGCACTATCAGATCACTGCTGACACCTCACCACCCACCCTCCAGGGTTTTAGCACAGATCACAAGTTGAGAGAGAGAAGGCAGACAAAAGCTCATGGGTTTGTGTTGTGAATATGTTTGTGGACACAAGAGTGTCTGTGCAGTTTTTGTGCATAATTGTCTGAGAAGGAGAAAGAAGGACAGAAAGTTCTTCAGCTGTCAGTGGACGGGTGCATATTCATCCCATCTCAAGGTTGCTGCACTCACATAGGCGACACATGAAGGACAATTGTTTGTGTGAAGTGTTGAGTGGCACGTCTGACAGCTGTGTTCAATCAGCGAGAGGAAAACTGATGGGGGAAAATGAGATGTCAACAAGATGAGGATGAGGCCAATATGGAACAAAGATAAAGGCAGCAGCTATACACAGTATCGTGTTATGTGATATAAATACACTAGATGTGATCAGCAGTGTTTTATGTGTCTTTAGAATATAATTGCATGTGAGAAATTACTTGAGAGTGAAATGATAGAAATAGGTGCAAGAGATGCGCACAACGTCCTTCTGTCTTATGAGCATGTAAGCTTGTGTGTGTCTATGTGCGTTAAACTGGTCTCTCATTCATTCAGCACGAGATACCCTCCATCTCCATTTGACAGGCAGCTGACGTGCAGCGAGGTGAGATAGCTGCTGCGATCAATGTCTTCGATCTACACACACTGACAGATACAAACACACTCGCAAACCTATCCTTCATGATTAACTGCATTTTTTACACACAAAACAACAAACAATTAAGCTCATACTGTCTCTCCTCCTCCCTTTCCTAAACAGACTCAACCATCCGTCACAATTAACGGTTGGAAGATTCACTCTACACACAACCAGTCATTCTTGAAAAGCTATGGTAGGTAGTCATAATGATAATTTATGACAATGCAATTAAAATATTTTTCATAGCTCATTTTAGTGTTATTCTTTTAATAGCAGGCATTAAGATGTTGAATTCGGAAGGGAGAAAGTGGGAACTTGCAGCCGTTTATAGCTCCATCTCACTCATGCTTCTGACTAATCAAACTCTAGCCCCTTCACTGTCTGTTCTAATTACGTTGCATCAATACACAAACTGACTTTAATATCTGCCTGTCGGAGGGTCTGCTGTTGCTCTATTAAAAAGAAAGAACTACGACAGGGAGTGAAATTAACAGTGCACTATTGCTCCACACATTTCTAGCATGGCTGACACAATTTTCTTTCAAATCTTGCACACATAATGGGTAAATGTGTACATTTTGTGTCTGGTGTGGGTGAAATCCACCTGTCCTTTCCTCACTTCCGCTCTGTCCTCTGTCTTTTCAGTTTCTGTTCTTTTTCCTTTCTCCCTGTTTCACTTTGATACCCTTGGCTCCTGTCAGCTGAAACAAATAGCCGTGTCTCAAACAGCCAGAGTACTGGGCAGGTGTCAGTCAGGTTTCAGAGCTCAGATATTGATCATGGTTGGGTGGTGCAAAGTCAATAAGAACTAAAATTACTTATTTGTTGTTTTACCTGCAATATACATGCCTATAATGATCATGCAGTACATTGGTTGTACACATTTCTATCCAGTAATTTATATGTCTAGTACCACATTTACTTTGTGTTCTGCAATGACATCTTGCAGTAATTTTGAGTGGAGATATTCACTCTATGCTCTGTCTTACATCCTCATTCCAATTCAGCAGTCTTTGAATTTAATGTTGGCACTAAAATCTTTTTTAGATTTAAAAAAGCATAGTGTTCCCAACACTGATTCTACCAAGTTTGGTCTGATCAAACACAAGTGTTACCTGCATTTTAAATGGATTCATGAAAAAAGGCAGATTCATGGTTGATGCAAGTGGTTAACAGGAGTCCCACCTTATATACCCGTAGAGCAGTGGCGGGCCATGCATTTCCTACCTGGGCCTTCTGATATTGTATACATAAATATGCGCATGACGGGATGCTGCATCATTAACGAACAATGCATGTAGTCCACATCAACAACCAGTCACATTCTGTTATAACAAAACAAGACAAAATAATCCAACAAAACTGCACTCAAGAGCACGAGCCACGATCAGAAGGAACACTATCAACTACCGTAAAATTCACCACCACGCTTACCCAAGGAGGCGCAATGGAAAACAGGCTGAAGGCGAGGGAACCCCTGCCTCTCCCACCAACTCCATAGCGCTAGCCTCTCCGGCAGAGAACCAAGCAGGGTGGCGCCGCCCTGCGATGAGTAGCAGCTGGTGCTGCCCTGCACTATTTGAGCTCAAGTAAACAACACTGAAAATTCAGCACAAAAATAAAAAGTGTTGTCAGCGTTAGCTGCAGCAGCTAGGTAGCGGGACCAGCCCCGGCCGACGCCTGACGCGAGCAGCAGCAACAGCGCCGTGGCTTGTTTAGGATTAAATATGACTGCAGATGTAAAAACAGTAACACAAACAGCAGTTCATTCACCAGGGCCCCATTCCTCATACCTGGTTCAACAAAGTTGATCAAATGTCCTATTATCCATCTTAAATTACTGAGATGATTGACGTCAAGGTATGTCGGTTTCTCAAAGGCTGATCCGCCCTCAAACAGTCTCGTTAATTAGAACAAGACATCAGTCACCTGGATAATTGCGAGTGCACGCTCCTCTTCAAAAGGGAGCATAGTTGAGCACAGATTCCAGGATCTTCAAATGCTACAATGGCAACTAGACTCAGAGAAAGAGCCTCTTTTTTCTCCGCTGAGGAGCAGGAGATGATCATGAACGCATATGAGAAAGTCAAGTCCATAATCATGGCAAAGTCTAATGCAGCATAACACCGGCCCCCGTGAGACATAAGCATAGCACAATATCAGACAAGTTAAATACGTAAGTGTTGGGAAAATGTATCGGCTAATTTGAAATGCCTCATCAACCCAATCAATCAGATTATATTTATTTGAATGTGCCTGCTGGCAGTAGTATACAAACTAGGCAGCGACATCTACAGGAGCGGAAAAGGGACATTTTAAGTTTTTTTATCCGTTTAAATTAGGTATATACAGTATATATATATATATATATATATATATATATATATATATATATATATATATATATATATATATATATATATATATATTATGTTCATGTATCAATAAGCGAAGGAATACATATTTCTTTAAATTCAGCTATGCTGTGGTGTCGGTGCGGATAACCATCTAGTTGCCAAACATATTATGTGTTTCTTTGCCAACTTCAGAACACTTCCCCTTGTGAGGTTCCTAAAGCTATAGCCGACAAGAATGGTGTTGGCTAATTGTGTTCCTGTCAACGCATGAGTCAGACCCCGTTTACAGCCAAACCCCGTTCTGGCTCACTTTGCCTTCTGGCCTCAGAAATAAAGCATTTTCTCCCAGTTTCAGTTTCTCACCATCTCATAGTCCTCTGTGTTTTGTGCTGCTTGACTCAAGAATATATTCAATGTACAGTAATGGAAGCTGGAACTGAATGTTTAGTGCCTTTGCTTGATAAATCCAGCAATTAAATTGTTGTGTATTAATATCATATTAATCATATTAATCCATCAATAATTTCACACACATTTCATCAAATGACAATCATAACACACTATAAACCAATTTATAATTACTTAAAAGGTAAAGAATCATAACATTTACAATACATGTTTTCTTTTATTAAAGGGAAAAAATATAATGAAATCCATGTAAGAACGACACACAAAATGTTGCTCAATTATTTTTTCATATATTTGAAGCAAGCTATGGCCACTGAGAGTAACTTACAATCATATTATAATGCATTATAACAGTGATTATAATTCATTAAAAAAATATTATAATGTAATTATAATACACTATGATCCTTGCAATTGAGAAGTACTGTGATACATGACTTCATAAGTCATTACATGCTTTGTAATGTGATAAAAATAAAGCTTTGTGAATATTTGACAATACAGAGTGGTTATATAATTATATAATGCAATAACATTATAATGCAATATTTGTATGTTTTTAATGCATTATAGACATGGAATTCATAAAAAGTGTTACTCCCTTTTTCTTTAAATATGTTAAGAGATAGCCCTACAAAATGAAATGCATTAAAGCCACCACATCAAACACATTCTGGAGATAACACATTTCAAATGATGACATTCTTGTTAAATACAATCAGAACCGAACAATTTATGATGTCAAATGGGTTCTCAACAATCTGTATATAATGTACATACCTTACTACATGTACCCTGCCTTCAAGATCCATTTTACATTAGTTATGATCAATAATGCAATAGAAAGCAAAGGAAAGAGAAAATCTGGACCTGCACGATTAAGACAACTAGATGGAACTGAACAGAATACAATTTTGAGACTTGTTGCATTAAAATAAGTTACAAAAAACAGGACATTTTGGTTGCAGTGGCTATTCCTCTTCCTTCCTCTTATGTGAAGCTTCCTAACACCCAACTCAAAGTCCAGGAGTTTTTTTTTATCAAGGAGTCCACGTAGGGATTCACAACAGCTGCCTTTCTCTGGAGCAGCTCCCCTGTCTTCTTGGACACCACCATCACTTGGCTGACCTTTGTCCCCCTCTCAGAGTTGAGACCAATGATGCACCTAAACAATGTAATACCAGATAAAACGTATAAGATATTATGTGTGGTAGATTATATGCACTTAATACAGAATCCTATTGGATTCAACAAAAAGTTGTTTTCCTCATGATATTGACCTCTTTTCTACTTATTATGAGAGAATAATCTTACTGTGAGAAACAATTTTATCCTTTTGAGAAAGGAAACAGACAGAATGAATACTGCTCTATATTCCATGCATTGTTTATTTGACACTTACCCAGCAGTATCAGCCATGGACTGTCTGGGAGGGTCACTGTGCGCTCAACGTCGACTGCAGTGCCAGACATCTGTAGAACATGGGCAGTGGTATCAAATTAAAAGATGAAATTGTGTTATGATTGTAGACATACAAAACAAAAAACAACCTTACATCAGCAATGAGTATTAGTGCCTCAGTTCTCCCATCGAAGTGGGCCATCATCAGCTCTTATTTTCATCAGCTTGCATAATAAGTGAGTTTCCCCTCCCAAGGGCAGGAAAGCAAAATGACACGTCCTACAAACCATTTTACTTGAAATAGCATTAGCCCCACTATAAATGTTAAAGTAGAGCATAGACCCTTACATTTTACAACACATCAATATGGGATCACATTGTACCTCAGACCTTTGATTTAACAGGAATTAAATCTAAATTAACCTTCCTCTTGTGTTAGCTTTCTGTTATCATCTCTTGTGTTAACGGGACGGTTTTGACCCATGTCTTAAATCAGCTGTAAAATACACAAAAAGCAGTTATCTATCATCCAATTTGTTTCTCATCTCTTGGTTACATTGTTAGGCTTCCTTATCCATGAACACCTTGTTGTATGTTTTAATATTTTTGGTGTGGGTCTCTGTGCCTTTTCTTTGTCAGTATACCCCTCAATTTCAATAAAAAAACGATGGTAAAATGAACCTCAAGAGAATCATATAAATAAATAAAAGGTTGTTGTGTTACCTGACTATTACTGAGGGGTATTAGAACACATCTCTTAAATACATTTTTTTTTTTTTTTTTGCATTTTAATATTATTAACTATAGTAACACCTATGGTGTTACGGGTCAATTTCGACCCATGTATATTTACTTCAAGAAAAAGGCTAAAAGGTATTTTTTTTCAGCAATAGAACTTGAATAGAAGTTCTAACAAAGTCATAACACAAAATATAGGTTTGCAAGTTAAAAAAACAACAACCAATCAAGTAAATCATATTTTTATAACTGGGTCGAAACCGACCCTAACAACACAAAGGTCATTATTTCCATCAGAGCATTTTATAATTTAGTGAGAAATTTAGTTTTTGTTTTATTTTGTTGAAATAGAGGTTCCTGACAAAGTCAAAAAGCCTTGATGCAATAAACGCATTTGATGTCGTTCTTTTATGCATTTAAAACCTAAAACGGATCGGTGCAGACCCTAACGCAAGAGGAAGGTCAAATAAACATAGCAAATGATATAGCCTTTATGCAAATGACCAAAGCTAACGTCAGCTAACGTTAGTTGATTTGATTGCGGGGAAAATCAATCCTGTGATTATGAAGATCAAATAACTCAACACGTTGGTAGCACGGTTCAACAGAAAAATAACAATATCCTCTCACCAGCTAAAGGTTTGTACGGTAAGACCGAGTTGAAGATTTTTTTTTACTATGTAATTTGTAGCTGTATAATTTATTCATCCTTCCTTTTTTCCATTCATAGCTCTTTTTTCAGGTTACAAGTTTCTAACTGGGAACTAATACACTTCAGATTATCTTAAACTATACAGAGAGAGGTAGCTCATATTATGATATACAGTGTATTGATATTGATTGATCTGTATAACAATACATATTCCCTGCTTCACATAATTATGTTGTTGAACAGCAAGTCATAAAATAAGTCAGAGTTGGATCTCACCAACAGCTATGTACACACACACACACACACACACACACACACACACACACACACACACACACACACACACACACACGCACACACACACACACACACACACACACACACACACACACACACACACACACACACACACACAAACACACGTAACAAATATGCTTCTGACATAAGGGGTGAGACAATTCAAAGACAAGAGTGCAGGAGTGTCTTGCAGGTCCATTCTTGTCTTACAGATGTCTCACCCACAGTATTGCTACTTTCAACCTCCTGTTTTCAACTCTTTTCAGTTGACATGCATTGGTGCTGACTTCTTCCATTTACATTGAGGAAAACATGGAAAAAGAGCCTCATCCACCTCATCTAGTCCATCAGAGGGAGAGACGGGACGACAGACCTAGCAGGAAATGTTTAAAAGCACAGGAAACACATCTAAAAACTATTTCCATCGTTAGACTCCACACCATCATCTCCAACGTCACTCACTGCCCTCCCCACGCACACACTAAAACATTTATACTGCCATGCCTGTCTGCTGATGGTTCTGCCTGTGAATTATTTACCAGTGGAAATGCAGGAACAATCTAATTGAAGAGAAGGGAACTGCATTGATGAAACTCATTTATCTTTCCTATAAGATAAATGCTTTGATGCGGTCAGATTCTGTTGCTGTTGTCTGTGTCGTTTTGTATTTTCAAAGCTCGCTGTCTGCAGCTGTCCGCAATTACCACAACGCTAATGACTTCCCCTCTGTGTGTAACATATCGGAATCGTACCCTTAAATGTGTACAGTGGTTTCAGTCTGCTTCATGGGCTCTTTGCATCACTAATGCAGTCTGAAGGGGTGCGAGGCAAATGTTGTCGAACTTACAATTAACCTCTGGCCAATTAACACTGGTGCGTACGGGTAAAGTAAATGTATTGATTTAAAACGTCACAAAGTTTTGTTATTTGAAGTTGGAGAGAGACAGCAAGCGAGTAGAACCTGCATGGAAATGATAGAAATGTGACTAAAAACATGACCTTTATATCACGGTGGAGTTGTTTAGCATTAAATATAAGATGCAGAAAAGGCCAATCCAAACAGTGTTTGAATGAACAATGACAAAGGAGGAACCTGGTTCTTTCTATTTTATTCTGGCACGGATGCTACTTCACCACGCCAGATCCCATTTCTCCTTCATGTGAGAGCTCAAAAATTAACAAGCTCAAAAACATCGAGCACATAGAGGAAAAACACAACATAAACAAGAATGCTCAGGTGGGATGCAGGAGAGGTACAGGCAAATGATTACTTTTGATGAGTTGATTGGTAATTTACAAAAAAAATTGCATTTGGTCAAACGTCATTGCAGGACATCACACTTTTGAGCAAAACCCAAGATGCTTACAGGACATTCCAGACTAAGAAAAAAAGGAAAAAACAGTTTGCACACACTGCAGGATAAATATTGGCAGGGGACATAACTGTTGTGTGCCTGATGATGAGATTCCCTGCACAAAGCAAGAAAAAGGTCTCACTTACACTGTATTGCACGTGCACACACTCTCACAGTTGCACACACAAGCAGCCCCCCGCCCCTTTTGAAGTGCTGCATCACTAGACTGTAATGGAATTCTATAGCTGACTGCTGACTGGAGGTTTTGGAGGGGGATGGATGCAGAAATGGATGGATGTAGAGGTAGGTGGAAAGGTGGGAAAAATTGATTGAGGGAAAAATGGCGGACTGTTTTTGTGTTAATGCAATTGAAGAATTGCGCCCCCCTGCTTCCACAGAGTTTTGCACGTGTGTGTGTGTGTGTGTGTGTGTGTGTGTGTGTGTGTGTGTGTGTGTGTGTGTGTGTGTGTGTGTGTGTGTATACATGTGAATACTCTTTGGGTGATTCAGATTCAGATTCAACTGTATTGTCATTGCACAGAGTAGAAGTACTGGGAGAACTACATGTAGTTTAGCATCTGATCAGAGTGCAAAAGAGAAGCAGTAAAAGTGCAGTGCAATGTGGTGGATAAATACAATCTAGGACAGTATAAACAGTGGATTTGAATGCAGATATATACAGTCTATATGTACAAATATAAACAGCAAAGTGTGCAAGTGTGTATAGACATCGAAGGAAGGTGTCTGGTGTATGTGTAGGAGGGGAGGGGTTGGTGGTGGTGATGTGGGGATGGGGGCTAGTTAAGGATATTAACAGCTGAGTATAAGAAACTGCTGATCCTGGAACGGAGGTTTCTATAGCGCCTCCCAGAGGGGAGGAGGGCAAACAGTCTATGGTTGGGGTGTGTGGTGTCCCTGACGAGGGTGATGCCATCGATATTAAGTGTGACACACAAAGGTACAACGGTTAATTTTCTTCTAATGCCTGTTTTAAAAAACCCACCTTGCTCACAACTTCAAAAAGGCTCCCCAGGGCGAGGACGTAAGTGTATGCAACACCTCCCCCTCTCTTTCCCTTCCTCCTCTTCAGCCTACATTTTAGCAGGGGACAAGAGGGTACTATAAATTACCTTTTGATTCATCCCCTTTAATTATGCAAATAGACTTCATTATCTGCAGTGAGTCTAAAGTGTTGTAGAATGTATTCATTAGTCGGCGTGTCGAGCTGGAAGAGTGTTCATTGAGGGTTAGTCAAGTGTGTACAATTTTGCATGCTCCCTTTTTTAGAGGTGCAAGTGTACATTACAATCAACTGAGTGTGCGTTTGTGTGTGTGACTGTGTTTGTGTAAACCTGTCGATGTACAATGTCTGTTTTCTTGTTCTCTTTAAAGTTTCAGTGAAACAAAGGTTAATGTTTTTAGGTTTCCTAAGCCATAAATTAATTATGTGGTTCGGGTATGATCAAAAAGAGGAATGAAATCAGATTTTTTTTGGAAGTGATTGGATCGTTCAAAAGTGGAGATGATTTGCGGTCCAATAGCTATAGAGAGAATTTGAGCTTTAGAGGACTGGCCGCCCACCTACACTTCCCTCAACTGAGTCGTTGAATGACGAGTTGGAATTTAAATAACTCAATCTCAACCACATTCTTTGGAAATGTAAACAACGTTTTAAGTTATATCCAAACCATTTTTGAGGAGGTGCATGTTAGCTTTGGTTAATCCTGCGCTGCAATGCTGTAACCTCCCAACGCGTACGAATTCAGCTGTGCAAAGCTGTCCTTACCTATTTCCCACCATTAAACGTCTCTCGATGAAACACACAGACACGTTATTATATCGAGCCGTCAAAGAGCAGAAACTTTCCTGAGTTTTGGATTCACCACAAAGGGTATGTGAGTCTAATTATGCAAAAGCGGTCATTACCTTAATAAACAGTGTCTGTAAACAACAGCACAAAGACAGTTCCATGGCAAACCTCTTTTTTTCTTTTCTCCCTTTCTCTCCCACTCAATTCACAGTCTCTGTTTCCCTATCTATTACCTCTCTCCCTTCATCCCATCCAAATTTAACACAGGGGTTTTTCAGTCTTGGTGATGAGCGTCTGACTTTGAGAGAAGCGTCTGAAGTCGACAGAAGAAAGCTTTCGCACTATCTCAATAGCTGAATAAACAGCTGATGGTGCAGCATGGGAGATGAATGGGCTTAATGAGTAGACAATGAAAGTGTGACCCAGATCTAGTTTGGAGACTGTCACTAAGCTGCCTGAAAATATCCAAACTGACAATAATAGTCATCAACAACAATTCTCATTATTACAGTTGCGACACTCATGGTCTCCATTCTCAAAATCGACCAAACGAACTCCCTGTGTCAGCTGCGTGGGTCTGTGTGAGTGTGTGTGTGTGTGTGTGTGTGTGTGCGCGTGTGTTTGTGTGTGTGTGTGTGTGAGTGTGAGTGTGCGTGATATCTCTCATTGTTGTTCCTGTCTCCCCCCTATCTCTTCCATGTTCTGTAATGCTCTTATTTAACTTGGCATCATCCCACCCTCACATCCTCAGTGCTCCACGCTAAATGTCAACAACTGAATATTCATCACAACGGTGACACCCCTCCCCTCTGTCTCTCTAAATCTCATCCCGACATGGAATTCTCTCTCTCTCTCTCTCTCTCTCTCTCTCTCTCTCTCTCTCTCTCTCTCTCCACAGACTGATTAGCAACGGATTTGAATATTACCAATTACCAATATTAGAATAGTAATTTCCTGCAATATTCTGCTTCTCCACCCTCATTATTCAAAGAGCTCAGAGCTTTTTCTCCGTGTTTACCTAATTCCAGGGAGTAAAGCATATTTTCTGTACTATAATTCCTTGGTCTCAATTCTTTGAGTTACGAAGTATAAAACCTGGGGTTCTACATTGTTACTGTACATTTAAACACAGAATACATGCATGTGCAGAACTATGAATTGCAAATTTGCAGAAGGGATAAGAGAAACGGAGTGGTAGGAAAATGATGAGATAAGAGAATAATGGGACCAATATTGCATATATTTAAACGAAAAGAAAAAAAAGATAGCAATTTTTTCCACCCATGACTCACAGCAATGCCCAGCAGGGAATGAATTCAGTGGTCTACTGTCGAGCTCGCCTAAGGCATACAGCACAAAGTTGTTTTGGAAGTATACTATTTCAATCCTATGTTTTCCTGTTAAACGGCTTAATAAATGTAGTTACACATTTTAATGGTGGGTCTCACTATCCTCAAATAATTCCTCTTTTTCTGGTTGCCAAAGATGCTTTGTAATTTCCAATTAAAAGAGATGGCAGCAGCACAATTTATTTAATCTATTTCTTTTTATTGAAGTGATGAAAAAAAATTGTCCAGCAGCCAATCACTGTGCATTATGAATATAATGTCAGAGGACATTTGAAAACAAAACAATCATGTTTGATTGGACTGCTAAATAGTGGGTGTGCTGCTCCAAACCCCTCCTATGTCATTTTCCGATTGATTGATGGACAGATGTCTTAATATTATTGGTTGAAATTGTTTGGTAATAGTTTAAGAAAGCACACTTCATATTTGGGAATTTTTTTATTTTGATAAAATAAATACATCAAAAAATATATGCAATGCTTTGCATGCATTTTTTAAAATTTGCACAATGTGACCGGGGATGTGAGGCACTTTTAATGTAATCTTGATTTAAAGAAGTACACAGGACTATTTCATGTCTGGTTCTCAAGTGTGAACAAATGATTATTTATAGAGCTGCTGGGAGATGATGGATGCAGGCTGCATTATGTTTTGATGCTTTTAATGGTTTTATGTGAAGCACTTTGAATCGCCTTGTTGTTGAAATGTGCGATACAAATAAACTTGCCTTGCCTTGCCTAATAAAAGAATGATTAGTTCACTGTATTCGGTACAATATCTAGAATGTGTTCACAGAGAATAACTTCAACCTCGGAGCATTGCATCACGTTGAAGAATTGCAACAAGTGTGTTTTAACTGGACGAGCAGCTGATTCACCAGCTGCATTGTTCCTTTACATTATTAAAAAAAAATTTGCTGGATAATTTGGGAGAAATTACAAAACATGTTTACTAATCCCATCCCAGTTAGAGGTGCCTTGCAGCTGTAGGGTTCATGTCTCAGTGAAAGAGAGCGCTTGCCAGTCATCTATTGTAGTCTGTGACAGCAATAGATGACAGTAGGTGACAGTTGCCTGTCTCTCGGAAAGGCCTCTCGAGCTTTGCCTGACCACAACAAACAAGATGTGGGGGTTGGCTATGTTTGTCTCTGTTGACAAAATGTGTCAACAGCTGGCTAGTGAGTTTAGATGTCACGGAAATGAATACTACAAGACCACACACATACACATTATGCAGCAAGATGAGGGGTCATCTTATCTGTGTGAGTCATCAGTACATCCTTAATCACTGTGACTCATATGTTAACGCTCATTCAGGAGCGACTCATAGGGAATAAAAGGGAAGCATCCACCTCCTTTCATGCTTCCCTTGACATGAATGACACAGTCAGGGTTGGGGTTATCTGTCTTTGTGTGTGTGGATATCAGGAAGTGTGTTTGAGGAAAGTGACAGTTTGAGACCGCCATGTAAAGAACCCTTTGGGCCTGTGCTGCTTATCAGTCCCACACACATTCTTTCTTTTTACTTCTCGCATGCTATCCACCTTGCGCACACACACACACACACACACACACACACACACACACACACACACACACACACACACTCTCTCTCTCTCTCTCAGCTGAATTATATGTCACGTTGATCTGTTGAGTTAATTTGTAACCTGCTCAGATCTGCTCTGCTCTCCCGAGTCTCACGACAGAAGCCTTATTATTTTTAGGCCGTCACTTCGCACTAACATCGCACCACTCCCCCACCATTACTTGTCTTTCCACTTCCACTTTCCACTTCCTTTGCCATCCTCTCATGTCTTTATCTATGTGTCAGTATCAGACGAGAGAAGGCTTATAGCTGTGTGTGCCTGCATACCGTACAAGCTGGATTGTGCCTTGAACTGTAGTGAATATAGAAAACATTTCAAAAATGATATATTTGTTTTTAGGATACAAGACATATAGGCTTGTGGGACACCTTCACTGGCTGGTTATGTTTACTGGTGTAATGTGACTGACATGGGGCCTTAATAGCTCAAAGTTGTGTACATGACTAAATTAGTTAAAATTGCTGTTGAAAAAATACAACAACCCTCTTGGCTCACCTCCGACCGCAGGTGAAATCGTCGCTGGACCCTTTACAATTTGCTTACCAACCTCATGTGGGTGTGGACGACGCCATCATCTACCTGCAGCAACGAGCTCAGTCGCAGCTGGATGGTACCGGTGTCTCTGTGAGAGTCACTTTCTTTGACTTCTCCAGTACATTTAACATCATCCAACCACTGCTACTGGGTGAGAAGCTGCGGGTGGTGGGGGTAGACTCGTCCACCATCTCCTGGATCACTGACTACCTCACAGGCAGACCACAGTTTGTCAGAATGGGCCGTGTGCTGTCTGGGACGGTGGTCAGTGATGTTGGAGCCCCACAGGGAACTGTTCTGTCTCCCTTCCTGTTCACCCTGTACACCACTGACTTCCAGTACAACACGGAGTCATGCCATCTGCAGAAGTTCTCTGATGACTCTGCAGTGGTCGGGTGTATTAGAGATGGACAGGAGGAGGAGTACAGGGCAGTGGTGAGTGACTTTGTGAAGTGGGCCGGCGAGAATCACCTGCTTCTGAACGTGGCCAAGACCAGAGAGATGGTGGTCGACTTCAGGAGGAAGACAACAGCTCCTAGTCCTCTGAGTGTTCTGGGGGAGGACGTGGACATAGTGGAGGAGTACAGGTACCTGGGTGTTGCCATCGACAGCCGACTGAACTGGAAGGCCAACGTCAACGCTGTGTACAAGAAGGGGATGAGTCGACTCTTTTTCCTGAGGAAGCTTCGATCCTTCAATGTGTGCAGCAAGATGCTGGAGATGTTCTACCAGTCGGTTGTGGCCAGCGCCCTGTACTTCGCTATTGTCTGCTGGGGGAGCAGCATTGGAGCCGGTGACACCAACAGACTTTACAAGCTAGTTAAGAAGGCCGGCTCCATCATCGGCTGCGAGCAGGAGTTTCTGGAGCAGGTGGTGGAGAGGAGGACGTTGAAGAAACTTTTGTCCATATTGGACAACCTGGACCACCCTCTCTACCACCTGCTGCAGGGCCAGAGGAGCACTTTCTCTAACAAGATTCCTCACGCTCCGCTGCAATAAGGACCGTTACAGGAGAACATTCCTGCCGACAGCTATACGGCTTTACAACAAGTCACCGCTTGCTAGTTCCTCCGTGGATTAGTTCATCACTGTACCATACATACTTTGCATTTTGCACTTTGCACTATCTGTTTATCTAATTTACTTATTTACTTAATTAATGAATACACTCTTCAGCTGTAAATATACATATATTTTATTCCAGTTAGTTGTATTCTATTATATTTTATTGTGTATATTTAAATATATATATATATATATATATATATATATATATATATATATATATATATATATACGTATATATATACGTATATATATATATATATATATATATATATTACTTTATTTTAATTTGTATATATCTCTCATCCCTGTTGCTTCTTTATATATTTGATCTTTTATCTTGTGTGTTTGTATTTCAAGTGGTAAGGCACTACTGATGACGACCTTGGGGATTAATAAAGTATATATTCATTCATTCATTCATTCCTTGGTGTGTGATTTGGACAATAGCAACATAAATATGCAGTGACATTTGCATTGAGGTACATATTGACCAAACTAATACAGTACTAACCAATTCTGGTATCAGCCTCTATACATTAATCACAACTATTTAATATATTATGGGACAACATTGCTTTGCAAAGTGTTCACGAACCGGGCCGCACGGCATTGACAAAAGAAGGGGACACGGACACAATGAGCGGTTTAACAGAAGAAAAGGATTTATTAACTTGCCAAACTTAGAAAGAACTGAGTTCCCGACACCAGCCCACTGGTGCCTCGTGGCGGAGCGGGTGAGAACACTCAACCCGAGGGCCTTTTAGCTCATTGCCCCAAACAACCCCCCTGCACCCATGCAGGCCAGTAGCAGATAGGGTCGTAGCCATGCTTTTCTCAGTAACCATGACATTTTAATTAAAATTTGAAATAGATTTTTATAGGCGGAAGTTTTCACAATTTTTTATTGGAAATGAACTAAGTTAACCAGCCTTGTCGACTGAACGCTGTCTTACTTAAAAATAACATCACATGCACTGGCCAATTAAGGCAGGAGTGATTCTGTCCCAATTTTGTTGTTTGTCTGAAAATTGTTGATGTTGTCTTGAATCAGAGTATGTTGTATGTCCTTGGCCATACAATGTATGATTCTGATTCTAGAGATAATGAAAGAGCAGCATGGGGCGTCATTACAGTTAGGGAAAGACAGCTTCATTCATTTTGGAAAAGTGAATAATTACAGCAGTTAATTGTCTCATCTGCGTAAACTGGCACTGTGCTGTATATTGTGAACGACAACACGGTTGGCACATGATGCATCCCACTTGAAATAAATCATTGGGCCTAATATTCATGCGTGTCAAACACACCAAGTTATCAAGATATTTGTATTTACTAAATTACATGCCATTCCTTTTATATTGTTAACAAATTATGCAGATTTGAGTGATTATAATTAGTATGATCATAATTACATATTACCTAACAACATTCTTAATGACATAATTTGCCAAATTAAGTTTGATTAGCTTCAGAGGCACAACTAACTGAAATGGAGTCACCGTTATTGAATCAGTTCCGTCATACCTGTGATTGACAAGTCAAAATGTCCTCAGTGGGGAAGATCTATGAATAGATATTCAAGTTCTACAAAAGGATTATAGGATTAAGTTTAGTTTGGGTTTAGTGAGTCCAGTATAATGAAGTACATACAGTAAGATAAGTCCACTGAAGTCAGAGAAAGAAAGAAGTAAAAAAAAAGAAGTTCTTATTGTCATGAGAAGCCAGGAGCCAGCACCAAGAGGAGCATGTTTTGATGGGCCTGGAGTGTGTGAGAGTGGTTGGATGAGGCAGCATAGGCGATGCAGGAGGCCTAGTTCCTCCGAATGACCCAGAGGAGGAGAGCGACATAAATATTTGAAAGCACAGAGAACCCAACACAATTATATAAATATGTGGGTGGGGGAAAGCCCACTTTCCCTCGGGACTAAGGGTTACAAGATCCTGAAAGCTGGATGTTTTGCCCACTAACTAAATTAGTTGTTTAATTTAATTAGTTAACTACCAACAAGCCTTGTAACATTATAAATGACTACTTTTAGTTGAAAACACATTTGTTGTTCAGTCTTTTGGTGCTTAAACTTGTTAATGCTGGCAGGTGAGCTCATGCAGCAGCTACGAGAAAGAAATCGCTCTTGTGTTCTGTAAATGTAAGGTCTGCTCTTTGAAATGCATGTCATTCTCACCAGGTTTTAACTGAATGTATTATTATGTGGAGTAAAAATTCCACCTCACTTGGGGCGGCTGTAGCTCATGAGGAGAGTGGTCGTCCTGAAACCACAAGGTAGCCGGTTTGGTCCCTGGTCTCCCCGTAGTTTGTATGTTGAAGTGTCCTTGAGCAAGACACTGAAGCCCCAGTTGCTCCCCGGGCGCCTCAACACTGCCCACTGCTCTTTAATTACTAAGGCTGGGTTAAAATGCAGAGAACAAATGTCCCCTTGCGGAACTAATAAGGGATGAAAAAAGAAAAAACACCACCTCTCAAAGGGAGGCCACACTTACCTCTGTTAACCAACTGCCTCGTAAAAAACCCTAGTTATTCTTTGTCCAACATATCAGCGTTTAGTTTTTGCCCTGGCTCATTTATAGTTGTTAGTGCTATTTACCCTGTGGTGTGTCACCTTCCTTCAAACATCATCCTCATAGTGACGTGTCAGCATCTATGATAGCCTATCTCATCTTGTGGCCGGATCAAGCATCTGCTGTGGCATCTGTTGTTAACACCGTTAACCAGAGAGCATACTGACTAATCTCAGCATCATCTGGATGCTCAGAGTAAAGCCACAAATAACTTGATTGGTGCTTAGCAACAGTGTTACGACCCTCTCTGCCCTGTCTGCCTGTTACTCTGTTTGTGTGGCTGCTGTCCTTGCAGGGAGTGGAGGTGGGCGTGGCAGAGGGTCATCAGTCAAGTGGAAACACCTGAGCTCATCAGCAACACTGGCAGCACCTGTGTGCCAATGCACTCTTTAAAAACAACAACTTTGAGCTCTGAGGCATCCATTTGTTTTTTAGGTTGACATTATGATTTGTTTCTACCATATGACATTGCATACATAATTCCCACTTATTCACTCACTTACACTGCTGAACTTACTTACTCCACAAGCCAGTGTTCATGTAATATTTCATTTGTATGTTGTATTTAAGTTAATTAATAATTTGTAAGTTTTCTTGATTGTGTGCATCTCCCTCTTTTGTTGTGGCTATGTGGCCTGGTTTGTGACAAGCGTTGATGCTCAGAACTGCCAGACAGATAAGAGACTGTTAGAGCTTTACCTGATACCTCGTTTCAGCACCAGTGTTAGATATTTTCTGTTGAAGTGGGTTGGTATTACAATTCAAAGAGCCTCATATGGTTGACTCATGATTGGATTCACGCACAACTTGAAAAACACCTTGCGATAAGTTAACAAGAATAAAAGAAAATTGAGGCTGTCATATTCTAATGTCAAAACCGTTTTATACATTTTTCTCTCTGTAATTATAGCAGTCTGTTGCATGCTCAGTTTCTGTTTCTCTCCTCTTGTGCGTGTATATGTGAGAATCAGTATGAGGGTTTATTCTGTGTAATCTTTTAATGACATGCACTAACGACGCGTTGAGTCTCAGAAAGAGCCCAGGCCATGAAACACGCACAGACTGAGGCTCAGTGGAAGGATCCACTGGGAGATTAGCCAAATCAGAAAAGCGTTTTAGAGAAAGGCAACTTCAATGCAACGCAACACAGATAGTGTATGTGTGTCATGGAGAAGAGAGATAGATGCCCACCACTTGAAACCCAACATTATGTTTGCAACTGTCTTAGCCTGAGCCCTCTTTTTTCATCTCCTTCATTAACTTTACAACCGTGGCATCCTGCCACTCAGCAGCAGCATCTATCACTGGCAGTTGTGTGTTTATAGTACAATTCATCCTGCTGTTATAATTACATGTTTACATACTTTACTGTTTCTGAATGGTTCTATATTCAAACCAACATCAACCTCATATCATCTGCAACACTTAATGACAGTGCTTGTCTCTGGGTTGACTTGACAATGACTTCCAGAGATAGTAGTAGTGGGAAATGGAAACATAACCTGAATGGAAGTACAGTGCATAGTGTATTTGACTAGTAGGCACAAGTGACTTCAACCTGGTCCAGTTGAAATTGATGTGAGGAAATGTGTTCTGACAAGGAACCATATATATTTGATGTAATTTGACAAAGTTTAAGAACTCATGAGGTTGTCTCTCTCCTCCTCCCTCCCACCCCTCTCTTTTTTTACACATGGTATTTTTCTCTCTCAATCTATTAGAAACCCATCAATGCTGGATTGTAAAGTGTAAAAAATGTTAAATAAATTGAGGTACTATACTTTTTCCCTAACACATAAACAACCAACACCTTTTGAAAAGGATCCCTAAAATGTGGTTATTAAAGGATTATGACAGAGATTGGCACTAAAACAGTGGAATTACCCTGCTCTGCCTGAAATAAGAGTGTAATCAGTGTTGTGAGGGAAACTGATATGTGACACCAACACAATGAATTAACTTTCAGTACATTATCTGCCTGATGTAGATGTTTTACCTATTGATTGTTTTAAGAATGTATTTAGACTTTTCTGGAGGAAATAAAACAAACACCGTCACCTGCTGCATGCCATCTGACAAAGTACACGTCATAACAAGATCTTGATCTTCAAAATCAAAAGCAGGTTACGCAATATCTTTTGGTGTGTGTCTGAAAAAAACAAACTTCAAAGGTAACACAGTGTAGCTTACCAGTAGCCTGCTGCAGCACTTCACGAGACAACATGGCTGCTGACGGAGTTGGAGATGATGTAAAAACAACAAAACTGGAAAATCCTCCTGCTTTCCTGAAATCACCGGTGTGTTAACATATTGCCTTCCCGTGTAATATGTAAACAACAAACGTGTCGTTAACAGAACAACTTCAGGTTGTTGTAAAGTACTCGTTTGTCATCTCGTGGCTCTTTTTTATTTTTTGCGTTTAAGTTTAGTTTTCAATTCAGAGGTCAAATAAGTTATTAATATTAAATACATTGCCTAAAGTGGATCATATGGCCTTAGTGTTACACATTTTACCCAAAAAGTTGCAATTTTGTCATGCTTGACCATGTTGCCGATATTTTGAAAGAACAATACAAAACAGGTAAATGACTGATGTCTGTCGGCGCACAAAAGCAATGATATGTTGATCTTTATGAATCACGGCTCAATAGTCTAACAAAGACACAGCCATCTGGAAAAAAATATGTTTATATTGAGAATCGAATGGTGGATTTGGAGAATCGTGACACCACTAGTTGTTAATAGTATCATTGCCAATACACAGCCAATGTTTAACAAAACTCACCTGTTAATCAAGCTTCATAAAATGACAAAATCCTGCACTAAATCTTATTTTCCAGTTGTTTTTTTGAGGACTGCCTGAAATGTGCAGCGTACCGTTTTCCTTTTCCTTATTCACCAGCATGAAATTGTGTGATGAAAACTTCAGCCAAATGAACAGGTTTTTATGTCGACCACATAGAGGTCAGCAAATGGCCAAGGAAGAACAGCAATCAATATGTACAGCTTGTTCCGTCTGATACAGAACAGTTGAAAATGTTCAGATCTGTTTGTTTGAAGCAGGAACTAAAGATGACACAATTTAATAAAAAAATAATAACAGGAAAGCAATTACCAGTTATTGATGGCATTTCTTGTAGCCAACACAATAACACAGTCGTTATTCATGATTTTGAGTTCCCTGGTGCCTCAAGTTTTCTTGGAAATCAACTCACACTGACGTCATCAAGAATGCTTATAGCTCCAAGCATCCAAGGTTAAATCTTCATTAAATGCAGATATTTATATTTTCTTTTGAAAGGTTTTATTAATTTCATATAATACTGACACATGTACTCAATAGCGGTTAACAGGCGTTTAAAAACACAGATATTAAAACCATTAGAGCGTCACTTTATTTTCAGCCCCGTTGATTCAATGGACCATTTTTTACACGTTTACATTTTCAATATTTCATAACATCTACTTGGTATTAGTCTAACCTCACCCTGAAAGGATTTTTTCCTTTGTCAAAAAGAAAAAGAAAAAAGAAGACTGACAAACTGTCTCCCCATTTTAAAAAATGGCATGTGGTAAGCCACAAACTATTCAAGGTAAAATATTCTGATGGAGGTGAGATCTGAAAAAAAGAAAAGGTTTAGTTTCAGATCTGAGAAACATTTTGACAGTATCAGGTGTGTCAAATGTGGCACAGTTAAATTTAAACGTGTCATCCCGAATACATGAGACAGCCTTTCTGGAATCCATCCCCCATTTTTTGTAGTCAACATTTATAATGCAGGATAGCTGTCTAAAGTCCAGATCCCCTGTATTCCCAGTATGCGTATGGAACACAAAGAAGCCATAGAAGAGAGATGAAGAATACAGATTGTTGTAGAGACATTTTTTTCGTCATTTAATCAAGTGCTGTTTAAGTCATAGTTCACTTGGTTGAAGTTGTTGTTTGTAGAAGCAGTAAAGGATTGTGGGTGATGCGGTCCTGTGCGGTAAAGGACCGAGGACACTCAGTTGTGTTTAAGTTGATGGAAGACGTCCTGTTAGAGTCCTGTCTCTTCAGTCTCCACATCTTGGATGTCCTCAGAAAAATTAAACAATTACTGGTTCGTCATAGAAGTCTCTTCCTCATCACTGATAGGTCCATTGTGCTATTTAAGGATCTCCAACGACATTTCTGCTCTCCTTGCGATGTGCAGGACTATCGGGTCACCTGAAACAGGGAGAAAAGAAAGTGGGTCACTCAAAAATAGTCAGAAAAAAGAAGTTAGGATCAAGTCTGAAACAGAAAGCCAATTTTGGTAGAACATATGAAATGATGCAGTGCCACGCTGCACGGTCGTCTATTTAGAAATAATGGGAAGTGATTAATGTTGGTGGAGCACCGACATCGCAGCTAGCACATTGTCTTTTCTCTTCTGGCAAGAGACTAAACTAGACACAGCTTGAATTGTGGCCCACAATGTCTCACTCTCAGCGCCTGGCACATGTGGCGCCATGTAATTGTGTCTGTCTGTTGAGACGTCTGCTCTAATCACATGGTCTCTTATCTCGTCTATCCATCTTTCCATTTTCTTTGCTCATGGACTCACTTTTGTTTTATTTCAAGCTATTAGAAGACATTTTCAATCGGCCAACGACCAACAGATACAAATTGCTGTGCAACTGCCAGTGCTCCGGCATGTAATAGACCATTCTCCCCAAGTTTATTTTTTTTCTGCATGCGTTTCTTTCTTATTGCGTTTCCCAGTGGCTTCCCCTCTTAGCTCCAACACATGCTATCCCCTCTGTATTTTCTGTTGAGGGACTCAGTCTTTTGTCCGACCCAGCTGCCAGCTGACAAAGTGTGAAGGCCAGCCATCACTGAGAGAGCTCAGAGGAGCGTTATCTCCAAGCTGGTATAGCTGAAACTGTTCTAATGTATCTGCCTCAATGGCTCCAGGCCACCTTTCCTGGGCCCAATCCCATTGCCTTCAGGAATCTACTCTCGTGCCTGATCAAAGAGGCTGCCGGCGTTTGTTGTCACGCCAGTTCACTATACACACGCACCTCTCTGTGGCTTCCACGCTTTAAGGTGTTTCAATGTCCCTTTAGGTGTTCATCCCCTTGCCTGTTTAAATATGCCTGTTGGTGGCAGTTTCTGTGCACAATTAGAAAGCTGATGTAGTTCAATCTCAACTTACAAAATACAAAAGCAGTGCTCAAGTGTCACATCTCTCGGTCTTTCCAGGCCCACGAGTGCCACGGTTTCTCTTGTTTACTTCACAAGTTTTAACTGTCTACACAAGTGGCTGCTCAGATGGTCAAAAGGCAGATGTCCCCTACAGTCCCACCGTGTTATTTCTTTGGTAATGTGTCGCTGCGTGTGCATCTGTACGTAAATGCACACACACCCACACACACACACATACACACACACACACATGCCTTGCAGTGTACGACAGCTCGGCCGTGTCTGTCTGCTCATCCATATGATATTATTTGCCATTGATCGAGTCTTCCATCCCCTCCCTCTCTCCTCCCTCTGACCTCCTCCTCTCCTCCTTTCCTCTGCTCCCAGCCAGGAATGGATGGAGGAAAGGATGGATAGTGCCAACCCCTCTTGTGTTCTTGCCTGCTCTGTGTACCCAGACACACAAGCATAAGCTCCTTGTCAGCCGACCAGTTCCAATATTCTTTTATCTTTCCTTCACTGCTGCCCTCCATGTGTTCTTTTTTCTTTCTCATCCATCTCCCCCTGCCTCTTTCTTCCTTTTTGCTGCTCTCTCTCTCTCTATCGCTCTCTTATCCTCGTTCTCTCTCACTCTATCGTCAATTTCAATTTACGAGCGGGTCTTAATGGGACTATAAGAGAGCGTTCGATGCTATTGATCTGGATCCCTGTGCATCTTGACCTCAACATAGGAGAAAAAAATCACTCTTTTCATCATCAGGCAAACACATCAGCTAAAACGCTCAGATAGTGTACGTACACACACACACACACACACACACACACACACACACACACACACACACACACACACACACACACAACACAACACTCACACACTCACACACTCACACAAATCATTGATCAAAGACCTGAATGCAAGAGACAGCAAATATTTGTGCTCTTTCAAACTACGACAGAGTCAATGATAAAGCGATGCTTGGCTGAATCTGGTTTGCTTTGATCTCGTTCCGGAAATTATGAATGCGCACTTTGGTTTTGATAAAACTAAATGCATGAGATCAGATATATGAATCAACTTCAGAACGGCACAAAAATTACATCATCTTCATATCTGATCAACCCTCGTGCGTCTCTTTCTTCAATTATGCTCGTTGCAAACTCCAAGACCTCTCTGTCATTTTCTATTTGCATCTTTTTGTCTCTTTATCTCACTGTGATGGGAGAAGTGAATGTTGAAAGTTCAGTAACACTTATGAAGAGCCTCACACAAATGTGAGCTTGGGCCAGCACAGCGGAAAAGTATTGTTGAGAGAGAAGGGGCCGTTGAGAAGGAAAGAGTGTAACTTGAGGGTGTGAGATCCACTTTGCTAGGTGAGAGGTGAGTCGATGAAAAAGTATAGGAATTCTTAATCAACCAGGTGGAGTCCGAGTGTTTTGAAGAAAGAGAGAGTGGGAAAGAGAGAGGAGCCTGTGCGTGTCTTGTGCTTTACTTATCCGTCTCTTTCTCCCAAGGAGATGCACTCTCCCTCCACTGACCACGCCTTCAATCAATTATTTAGGCAGAAAACAAAGGTCTGCACCCACCATGAATAATGGAAGATGAGAAGGCAGAGAGAAGGATGGAGGGTAGAAACAGAAGCATAGAGGGACATGAGGTGAGTTCGCACAAATTCCCTCATATGACAGGCAGCCAAGAGTCTGCTCAGGTCAAGTCATTGAACAGAAGCCAACAGGTGCCGGGGCTGAGCAGGGAGATATAGGCTATAATGTACATCTACACACAAACACACACACATGCACGCATAAAGACACAGACAAATGTCCGGTACTTGAAAATTGAGTAAATACAAGTAAGAACACACATATAAAAAACCCGCACATAATGTATTATTGGCGAACGGGAGCGTAAAAACTATCCGAGGACAATTACCACTCTAGTGTATCCGCTTGGTGAGTTGTCTTTGCATCAAGTCAGATGGCATGCCAGTCAGACGCCAGGAAGCAGGGCAAGTGGGAGTGAAGGGAATTGTGATGTTCTCTCTGCCTGCGTGTGTGTGTGTGTGTGTGTGTGTGTGTGTTTGTGTGTTCATGTGCTATTTTCCTTGTTCCTGTTGGCCTTGTTTTTCTTCAGAGACCGTGTGATGTTAGATCCAAGATGGGCAGGATGAGAAAGTAAAGAGAGATAAATTGGGTGAGAAACAGAGTGATATGGAGGGAAAAAGAGAAAAGAGTAGGGGATGGAGACAAGATTGACGACACCAGGTGGAAGTGGGTCACTTGGTGGTGGGTCTGAACTTGTATGTGCATTGCATGTATGTGGGAGAGAGATGAGAAGAGTGTTTGTGTGTCAGAGAGAGAATTGGAGAGATTACAGAGAGAGAGATTGTGTGAACACCAACCTTTGTGGTCTTGACTTTGTTGCCTGTGCTGCAGCTCCATCCTGTGAGGTCTGGGAGAGCCTTACACTCTTCACCATCCATACACGGCTGCATCTGACACCACCACTTCTGAGCTACAATGGAGGCTGGGGGGAGGAGAGAACAGGGAGGAAAATATTTAGTTTGGTAAAGACCGTAGTCGATGTTTGTGAAGCCTTTCATTCAGTGGGTTTCAAGACTTTGTATTTGGGAATTTCAACAAAATGTGAATTAATATGTTTCCATCCACTGCCACTGCATATATTAGGACTTGGGCGCATCAATATAAACAGTTGGTAGTAGAGCTGCAATCAACAAATCATTTTCATGATTGATTATAGTTTAAAATAGGGATGCATCAATCCGACTTTTTCAACCCCGGTGCTGAAAGTGATACTTTGGGTATCCGACGATTCTGAGTACGGAACCTGCTATCAGTGTTTAATTAATAAGCAACATACTCCACACTGTGAATGAGACGAGCATCATTCATGTAGATCTGTAAGGCAATATCAGGCTTGTTTTAAACATTTCTTTCCTAATTCTGTAAAACAAAAATATCAAATACATTTAAATGTACGGAATTGTAATTTATTAGAATAATGGTATCTGACACTAGATTGACAAATTGTCACTGACAATTGAATATAAAACAGTGACAAGCAGGAAATCTCCCTATTTAAGAGGATTAACAGCATTGGCAAGAAAAATACTAAATAAACCATTGCAGGAGAGTAGGCTGCAACGAGAACATGTAATTCAAATAGCGTCAGTCAAAACTCAAACAAATGGAAATGATGTGGAAAACTTGAGGGAAATAAAGCATCTCTGTTTTCATCTGAAATATTTTGTCTTTTCAGTGGAGCTTCGATTTAAACCACATGCTCCATCCATGATTTATTTGCTAAGTCTGATTCCATTGCACATTGTCTCATTATGCTTTTTAATACAGTTATTACAGTATGCATGGGCACTAGATTATTGTGGGGTTAATCAGCACAGAAGGGACCATTTACATTTTCAATTCATGTTCAAAGAAAAGACAAAACTGGAGGCAAGATATGCATGAGACAGCTGGGATATTGTTGTGGCGATGTAGTTTTTTAGGGTTTAGAGTAAATTTGTTCTCAACATGTCAAATTAGATACAAAATAATTGATGAGGTTTCTTTAGGAAAGACAAAAGGGGAAAAGACTGAGACATAATAAGGTGATTAAATATCATCACAAAGAAAAAAGTAGCAAACAACACAGAGCCTCAGTAAAAACTGACGACTATTTTGCCAGTCAATTACCAGGGTAATAACACGTTTTGCATGTAAGGATTTCAGTAATTGTCACTCCAACTCAGAAACTAAATACTGAGGCAGACAACAGCCTGTACTCAGTGACATAATTCCCACAAGATTAGAGACACTTTAAAATACTTTTCTTGAAAAGTCCAACTTTGCAGTAGCTTCTGAGATATATATATATTCAGGGGACTTCTTAATAATGAGATATTGCAGATAACCGCTTTGAGCAGAGAAGTCCCAGTATACAAAGCCGACTTTCATCAAATCATCATTATGTGGTCTGTCAGAATCTGTGTCAGCTCAATATGGATGTCATATCCTTAGGCAATGTAAGAGTGTTATGGTTTGTAAACCCTTTCTAATTGGATAGAATTATAAGCGCTTACAATATATTAAAGTTTTATTTTTAGAAATGATTCCCTCATACTACTAACAGTAAGTAGTGATGGATTACAAAAGTACATGTACATTTATCTGGCAGTTTCAGTTACATTTAAGATTTTGCAAACAAAACAAGGGGTCAGTATGTAAAATATAATGCGTAATTCTGTGTAAAAAAAGCACAGATACACATCTGCAAAATCAACCTCTCATTCACTGTCAAGAAAGCAGCTCCAGAAAGATTCCAGGTTCCTGGACATTCTAATATTTTTTGCAGTATTCATGTTGGGAGTCTGGTTATGTTCACATAACATTGACTGAAGTGCTCAATCCATATAATAGCAGGAACACCTGAATTCCTCATGGAGCATTTTCCCTTTTCTGCCTCTCAGTTAAGAAGTCATTCTGTTATATTAGAATGTGTTGTAGTAAATTGGTATGTCATTGATGTTATTTGCTTGGTTGAGAAGCACAGATTACTTTTACTGTTCAGAATAGTTCCAATTTCTGTTTGTTTTATCATTACTGTGTATCAGGGTAATAGTTGGAGCAAGCATTACATTATTTTTGAATTGTTTGCGTGTGCAATGTAACTGTCTGTTATATTCCTCAACAACAACATTGGACAGGAAAGCGGGACTGAGGTTGTGATTTGTCTGCTTCTGTTCCAAAGACCATTTTGTATACCATCTTGTTTTTTGCAACCAGAAGTGACACAAGAGGGTGGAGCGAAGCACAACTGTACGATGAATAATAAGACATTAGGTTAACTTGAAATGAGCCAGTTCTGCGCAGAATCGATCATCGGCGTTCGGCACGCAATACATGCCGGTTAGATTTGTGTCTGTTTTGATCCCGACTTGCTCTGACGTCATGCACACGTGGTCAACGATACTCTCACGAGAGCAAGGCAGCCGTCGATTTTAGAGCCAGGCGCCACTGTAGCTCTCCACCGACTCCGTGGCCAAGTGCATGATGGGAAACGCCTGGCTGTCACCACGATAGAGAGCTGATTGGCTCTTAGATCTGCCCGCAAACATCACGTGTTGTAGAAAATCCTTATTTTATGTGTAGTTGTAATACTTAATGCTTGATTGTTGACTATTAGTCTCATGTTTAACCTAAAAACATATCTTGTGTGGTTGTTAATACAAAATCATATTTATACAAAATGATCGGAACTAACAGGAGGTAATTTTTCCTGTGACGTTTTAAGACGAAAACAGGGCCAACTCCCAGCCCGTGATAGCAGTCTGTCAATCCCACGGTAGCTACGCCCTAAAGCATACCCTGCTTAGTTTAATAAATGAACATCATGCTGTATTGAAGAGTACTTGAAACTAGCGATTGAGACCATAAACAATGTTTAGTGAGATAATAAATCAATTGAGAAGTACGGTCATTTCCTCATTGATTTTATACAATGAAACTTGTTTTTGCAACAAGAGGAGTCGCTCCCTGATGGACATTTGAAATAATGCAAGTTTGAGGACGTCCACATTGGTTTCACTTTTCAGATGCGGCAGCTGCCATCTGGCTCCATGCAGTTCTGTTCAGTGGCTACAAGGGCGCAGCCAACCAACATTTTTTCTACCAGTACACAGAAATACTGCCAAGAGAGTATTGACATCCGTCTATTGACTGTCAAATCAAAGTTTATGCCAGTCATTTATCAATTTTCATATCAAGTTTCAGAGGGGAGTAGCACACACCAGAACAAATGTTTAAAATGGACAAATGTATGCAGTATGACGTAATGACATATTAAATACTGAAACTCTGGGTCAAATAACACTTAGCTATGTTTTTGAGTGCCACATTTGTGAGAATTATTGCGTCAGAACTGGCCAGACAGTATGAATGATATTCCAGTCAGAGACACTGACCATTTATATCAAATGGTTGTAATCTTTGATTTGGCAGAAAAAGCTCTGCTCTTTGAGGGAGCTTTTAAAGAATGCAGGCAGCAACAAGACTGGGAAAGCTAATGCGGTTGGGATTGGGAGCATATCAGCAGAGTAATGGTGAAACAAATGGTCATAATAACTGTGCTATGTACCTGCATGAATGAGATTTGCCGATTGTTCCTCTAAAATGCTGCTAACTTGTTCACCTGGTTCAAGGTTATTCTCCTGAATTTGGTATTAACACAACCTGTCCCTGCAAAACAGCCTGTCATGCCTTTAGTAACCAGGAGGAGTTAAAGGGCCAGTTTACTTCATCAGAACTACTCAGAGCGTGTTAATCTTAACACCCCAAGTCCAAGTGACAAAATTACAAACCAAGTGACAACATCAGTGTTCTGCCTGAATTGTCACAATACGCCACCATCATACACTGAGAAAGTATTAATCAACATGAAAACATTTTTGAAGGCCTTTGATCACACCACTGAAACCAGGTGTTCTGATGTGGGGGCATGCAAATACATACACACAACAAGTATTACATACCATCAACACAGGAGGGCATGGCCCGGGTGGTGCCAGCGACCTGTCCAGGGAAACAGGAACATTTGACAGTCTGAGATCTCTCCTCGATCTTGTTTTTGTTGCAGCAGCGATGGGCAGCGATCACCTCACACGTCCCTGCCTTCACATGCACTGGAATTCAGAAAGAAAGAGAGACTGTGTTCAATACACTAGGCTCATTTAGTGTATAATCCAACAAGTGATCGTGTCTCAAACATTAACATTAAGTGTGCAGACAGAGAGAGAAGAACAGACATTTTGTTATCAGATTAGCATGGCTCCAGACCAATAAATCCCTACCCAAGTCTCCATTTTGTCAGTGTTTCAAATAGTTGTGGCAACACGTGTAGATCAATGCAGCTAGACAAGGTTGTAATAATTAAACCTCCAGAAATAATAACATTTAAATGTGCTTTGACAGGACATATGTATAAGTCATGGCCAAAGGACTCAGACAAAACAACCATCCCTTTGCCAAACAAAAAATGGCAACATGAACATGATGTCAGACTGAATTATAAAACAGTTTATAATCAGGACTATCGAATTAGGATTCTTTATTTTACGCATTGATATAAATATAACAATGCACCCATGTAAAAATACATATTTGGCTTACAAACACTTGCACATCGCCACACACAAATATAGCAAATCTGGAAGCTCCAGTTTCCTACTGTGTGGCTGCTGAGCCACAGCTGCTCCTTTACCAAGAGGAACTGTATAGAACATGCATGTTAAGTCTCTTTAATACACAGGGAATAAAATGGTTACTCGCTAATTAAATGAGAGAAAAACAACCAATGTTTGTATCGAAAACAGTGATTTGATTGTACGGTATAGCAATTCCAAGAGAGAATTAGCTATAATGCTAATGAAGCGTAGATGTAGGAAGCCCCTTCACTTCTCCTATAGCTACCTCTTTGTGTGCACTTTTATATACACTAACTTCAATCACACAGCTGTGTGGCTAATTAACAACAAGTCCACCCGAGCACAGAAGTCCCTTGAGTCAACTGAGAGAATTATTTTTGAAGATTTGTCAACACATGGCCCTTTCATACTCGCCTTTCATCAAATACATTCAAATGTCAAGGACAAACAATACGCCTTGTCAAGAGCACTGTGTGTAAAAATACTGTGTGTGCAGAAAATAATGACTCTGCTCTGTCCAAAGAGTATTTAAAAGTGAGGCAAGCCAAACTGAAAGACAGAGTATGAATATGTGTAACAGGCTAACAGAGATTTAAAAAAAGTTCTTAATTTGCTCCGTTAATGAGAAAAAGACAAAGAAGCAATCCTGCAAAGCCCAGTCTAATTAACATCTCAGTGAAACGCACAGTCTAGTATCTCACCCACTGTGTGTCTGCCTCTCATTGTTCTTTCATGTCCTCTTATTTCTCTTTTTGATCTGCTAGCAGTGGATTGGGATGATGGCCATCTGTCTCTATCAGTCCAATACTTTGATCCACAGAAAGATATCTCATCACACAGATTGCAACCAAATTTGGTGTCAATATTAATGGGCCCCAGAGAATGAATTCTACAGTAAGATGATCGCCTCACCTTTGCTTTTATCATCAGGTAGAGTTTAATTTGTATCCAAGAAATATCCACGTGTGACTGCAGCTTTCCTCTGACACGCGCCTCAGAACTCTATTTCCTCAGTGTAGTGGCCCTTTTTTCTATTCACACGCATCAGATTACACTTGTATGATCCCCACAATATTTTGGTTTTACATGACTTTTAATGAAACACATAATTCAGGCCAAATTGTCAAGTTTGTACTCTTAACAAATGAATGGCCAGTTTGCCATGAAATTAAAATTTGATTCTCTCCCCCACAGAATGAATTGTATTTATTTTGATGATACTCTGGCTTCCTTTGTGCCACTATTTAACCAAAATGTCTACTTTCAGTGAGAGTAATTGAGCATTAATAAGAGCAGCAGTGCACTAAACTGAGCATCGAGGAATACTGAGGAGGTGTGAGGCCTTTGCTGGAGGGATGTAAAAGGTGATTGACGCTTGATTAAGCAAATTAATGTTAATAGATGGCAATACATTTCTTTAATATGGGCCATATGATGAACTAAATCTGAGCTGGATCCATATGAGAGAATAGTTGAGTGATTATGTTGGCACTTCTTGATATGTAAATGTCCACAACAAACTATATTTAATGCATACGCCTGTCAGCGTATTGTCAGCTGAATCGTTGCCTGTTCAATGTATTACTCTAAAGTTAATTTGACAAGTTTTAAACCAGGCTTAAACTATTCATGTTTTGTAAAAAAATGCACAGTGGTACTGTAATCATCCTGTTTAAGGTCTGATTAGGGTTTTAATCACATATATATATATATATATATATATATATATATATATATATATATATATATATATATATATATATATATATAGTGCAGAGAGTGGCTGCTGGTGTTTGTAGTGTTGTAGTAAACACCCAAACTACACATGTTACTGCTGCTTTTGTTGGTTATTTAGCTTGGTGGCCCTGAAGGATTTATATTATAGCTTTATTTTGGTTGTATTTGTGACAGGGAAACGGATGACTACTCACGGGAAAACCGTGCATATGTGTCTTTATATATGTTTATTGTGCTCTCTAAATACTCTCTGTAATACAGAAAGTATGAGGCTGTGTTGTGCTAAGATGTTAATAATGACCAATCTGCCAAATAGTGAGTTAGGCAGGGGGTCACAGACTCCAATAAACTCTGATAAATACTCAGCTAAATTAGGCATTACTCACCACATGACATTTACACACACAATATACAGAATACACACTCAAAAACATACTTTTATCCCTCTATTTGTGAATTTGTTTATGCTCTGCTAAAATGCAAAGTTGTAAACACTCAGAGGTGTTTCTCTCTCTCTCTCTGGAGAGAGAGAGAGAGAGAGAGAGAGAGAGAGAGAGAGAGAGAGAGAGAGAGAGAGAGACTCTAATGATGCCAGACTACACTTAAAAAACATTCAGTTCATTTTTAATTGGTGCGACTGCAACCCTCTTTCTATTTCATAAATGGCGCACATCTTACTTTGCAACATCTCTTCCACTACATTTAACCATTTCTGCTCTCCTCTATTCTCCTCCTCCTCATCTTCTCCTACTGCGATTTCATAAATGACCCCTCCTTTCACAATCTCTCTTAGCCACTCCAGCACCTCATTTTTTCCTACGCTCTCTCTTGCTCTTAGCTCTCTTGCACGGCAAACTCAGCAGGGTAGGAAACCATTATCCTCAATCACAAGCCCTAAATCAGGGAATTGTAACACTTTCTATGCGTTTGCCCTCTCTTGCAGTGTCTCTTTTTCACTCTGTCGATGTCTCTCCCCCTCTCTAAGCTCCCTCCCATCTCTCTCCATGGCACGGGGCCTTGTTATCCCTGCCTCTCTTAACACAGCAGTGGCTGTTAACCCCATTTGCTAAAGATGACGCGCTACTGTCAGACTAACAGATGGACAGATTGCCCAGTGTGTGTGTGTGTGTGTGTGTGTGTGTGTGTGTGTGTGTGTGTGTGTGTGTGTGTGTGTTTGCGCTGACACACACAAAGCTCCGAGATAGCTCTCCTGGTCCCAGCGGGGCACTTCTTTTAAATGTCATTCCCACCACTTGGGGGCTCTCTCTCTCCCAGGGACACACACACACACACACACACACACACACACACACACACACACACACACACACACATACACACACACACACACACACACACACATACACACAATGTTGCGCCATCCACGTATACAACCCTCCTGTGCCAAATGAGCCTCACCTACTTATCCATAAGTAGCCATAACCATTGGTAGAGATGGACAGTATGCAAGTAGCCACTATGTCACGAGTCGACAGTTCCACATATTTGGTGAAAATGTGCCGATGGATTTTGCTGTACTACTTTCTGGTCTGACCGGGTACTTAGACTATGTCTCATAGCTCTGCCAGCAGACGGCTCCTCTCCTTGGTGTGTTTTCTCCCGCCAGTTGGGTCGGGCAATAAGGGAGAAAATCCCAAATATATTCTGTATGTCAAGCCTCCTAGTGTTCACACTCTGTCGGCTAATGTGACACCATGGTACAGAAAGAGTTTTTGCCACACATCCATAACAGAAGAAACAGCTGTAAAACTAAGAAGGACATCTCCTGAGCATCACAAACATCGACAAATTACTCTATGAATGAGAACAATCCAGTGATCTATTTCATCCAGAATACGTTTAAAAGCCATAAAGAGTCAGATTAAAATAATGCTATCTTTATTATTTTGTGTGGTTCGTGTCTATTGGCAGTTAGGCAGGTGGAGCCTGAGACTGATGTGAATGTGTAAGTGTTATGGGCACTCTCTGTAGGAATGTGTGGAGAAATGTGTTGGTCATGTGTTCTGTGGGAGCAGCTTTTCTGAGAATGAATGAAAGCGCTGTCATGTCATGTTTGGATTCCTCATCATTTAATACATTGCTTTATTACGAGCGTTCAAAGCATCCAGTACCTAAAATAACTGCTATGGAAACAAAAGCAGCTATTGGAGGTGACAGTGTCATGGGATTGTAGACAACGAATGCATTGTAGAAATAAACACATATCTGTCGATGCACACTTAACACCAAGAGAGTGTGTTTTGGCGAAGCAGCTTCAGGCGCTGATAATCCTCCATTGGGTCTGATTAAAGTATTGTCACTTTGTTTATTTTTTGTAGGTGCTGGTTGATCTGATAACAAGAGAAGGGAGTCATACTTTTGAAGATGATAGCTGAATATGTTTCAACTTAATTAACTAAATCAAGCATTGAAGTTATTATTTGTTTGATTATGTATTTCAAAAAACGCTTGCCTGTTGGGCGAGTGAAAATATACAATATGTCAAAAAGAATTACCTGAACTTGTGGCCCAGCCTTAAATAAGTGACACAGTGAAAATTATGCTTCAAATGACACAATGTATCCATGGTGCATAAAGATGAACTATATTAATCACATATTTAGTATGTATAAATATTTAAGTATGTCCTCAAGGCCCATCGTGTTCTTTTCACAAAGAGCATATTTTGAAATAGAAATTCACTTCAGAATGCCAAATTAATTAGATTACAATGTACAATTTTCAGTGCATGTGTGTGTGTGTGTGTGTGTGTGTGTGTGTGTGTGTGTGTGTGTGTGTGTGTGTGTGTGTGCGTGCGCTTATCAGTGCATGTTAGCCCATGCATTTGTGTTAATAATTAGATTACATTGGCCTCTGAGATGGCACCATTCGTTATGAATCGTAAACACAGAGCAAATTAAAATTCTGTTTAAGAGCCTGCCAAGAAAATTAGCATTGAGAGAAAGGGACGCACACACACTCAACCACTATTTTTTCCCTCAACCCTGTTTTCTAGTCTCCCTGAAAGCTTTCTGCATTTCAACAACTCCATCCCACCTCTCTTCTCATCTACTTCCACATCATCTCTCTATGTTATAATTCTTTAAAGGTTAAAAATATATAACAAGTACAGGAGGCAAATATTTCTCTCTTCTTTTAAAAAAAAATATAAGTAAAGGTATTCAAGGTGGAATTTTTTTTCACAATTCATTATTTTTGGATATGAACTAATATTTGCATTGTACATCCTATATGCTGTGTCTTTCATATTGTGTGTGTGTGTTGTTTGGACGATGAGGCTGATCAGTGACAACCCCAAGAGAAGCTTGACTCCTCACACACTAATGCCCCTCTCTGTTATGATAACCCTTGAGACCAGCAGGGCAACAACACAAGAAGGAGGAGGAAGAGCAAGCATGGCACTCATTCAGAGCCATGACACACTTATATTTAATGGTTTATTCCAAGCTCAGTACAGCTACGTATGTACTGCAATATGCCTTCACCATTTGAAGCTTTTTTTTCTTGGGTTTACAATCAAGTTTTGTAATTGGAAATTGTTTTGAACCAACCAGAATTTATATTATTTCATCTTATAAATATAATTTAAAAATAAAATAAACTGCAGATTTAAAAAGGGACTAACTTGGATATATTCTCCACTTGTAGCCCTAGAGATTGCAAATGACCAACACTTGAAACCATCAAAGCAAGTTATTAGTTAAGTTTATCTTCTTTATCTCCTCAGACTTGTCATTTATACCTTGACACTTTGACAACATGTTCCTTGTGACATTCATGCCAATATAGCATATGTCATTGATTTGAGTTGTCCTTATGTTCCCTCCTTCCCAGAGCACAACACAAAGACAAAGACTACCATGGCAGACGTGTCTGACAACAGAACACTAAACTGAACACAGCTTGTCTCCTCAGTAATACAGCAATCACATATTTTCCATATTTTGTCCAATGAAATAAACATAAAGACACAACATTGTACAAGCAGAAACGTAAAAAAAAGGTGAACACAATTTACTAGGTCTTTAATTAAGCAATAAGGTACGAGAGGCAGTACTGTGTCGTGCAATAATGTACTGTTCAAGGGAGTTGTTAGCCGGCAAACCCTTGAACTGTACATTATTGTAGACACAGTACTGCCTCGAGTACCTTATTGCTTTTATAATACGGGTACCTGCGACTTTATAAATAGTAATAGTAAGCTCCCTTTCAGCACAAAATAGTTGTAGCCACCAAACGTTGTGTATCGCATTTCAGCAACAGAGAAAATAGTCCCGTACGTGTATGGCGGTTGCATAGCAACCGCCATACACGTACGGGACGCACATACGGGACTATAAAACTGACTGCCGGTCGGTTGGAAGCAGGTGGAGGATGACACGCAGCCACCGATGTAAAGAAGTGCTCTCGCTGCTTCTGTCCGTCTTTTCTCCGTCATTTTTCTAGAAATACTACTACTAGAAATTATCACGATTTTGTGGTCAAAACCTTTTCATTCCTCATCTCATTTTAGGGAGGAAGTGACGTTGTGTTGTCGTTCGTTATGCTAGTGTGGGGGATGCTACGTGAGCATCATGGTGATATGTGAATGAAAGCTGAAGTAGCTAATAATAATGTGATATCCAGCATTTGTGTACCAAAAGTGTTGAGGAAGTCAATCAAAACTAAAACAGCTACAGCACTGCCTCTGCTTGAGAAGGTGGGTGCATACAGCAAGTAGAAGCCGCTCCACACAGCGTATTCAGGCACGCTGCCTGTCATCACACACCTTCCCTCAGCGCAGCGACCCTGAAGGTGTGACTGACCACAATTGGAAACTGTTTCCTTACCGTGTGACAATGTGACATAAATAGGGAGTGAAAGGGAGAGAAAGAAACACTTGTATCTGGCTCATTGGAATTTCGGTCTGAAAAGGGAAACTAAATGCCGTGGACGTCCACACTGAGGGGATCGTCGCTGTCTGAGAATATGCCAAAAATCACCCAACCCATTTATAAACACTCGTCAGCCAGAAAACAAAAACCAGCCTCAAATACCGGTCACTGTTCCTGTCTCTTTTTCACCCTAACAAAGTGACAATTGTGTCATTAAGGATGTGACGAGCTGCCTGCTGAACCACTTCATCTGTAAAACGCTACGCCACCACCACGCACCCCTCCCTGTACTATCATCTTCACTGATTTGACACCAGCTTGTGCCAGATTGTCTCCTACCCAAAACCATGCCTCTGGTTCTCCGTCACTGATCTCCATGCAGTTTTAATATGCAGCACTATCTCTCCCACAGTCTTTCTGCTACATCATACACTATTTTAGTTCATGCAACAGGACGGGTCTGGTGACACACGGCATGTCATGACAGAGCAGCAACCCCGCCACCACCATCTCTATACCACCCCACAGCAGACGAGTTGTACTAATCTGTGCTCCCGGCGAGATATTAGGGCGGTGAATTGGGTATAAATTGTTAATATGCTCAGATGTATTAACACAGCATTACCACTCTGCCATTAACCTGTGGCGGCATGTGTGCGCATTTGTGCTTGCGCATGAGGCTTTCGTGTTCTAAGCCGTGTTAATTGTTAACTGTGGACTGGAGGTGACATTTCACAAGCTCTTGGGGGATGTCCAGGTCTCCTTCATCTGTATTGCGGTCTCCCTTTTTCCCCTCCCACGCTCTCTCCGAATTCAGAAACCTATCCAGCCACAGGAGTATTTACATCTTCTATCCCCTCCTACATGTTCTAATGTGCGTAGTTGTAGGGGAGCTCAGAGCCATGGCTCTTTGCATTTCTCCGACTGAAGCTGGTGTCTCTCTCTTTCTTTCTCTGCTTTTCAGTCTCTGTTCTCTCTTTCTCTGTGTCATTCTGGCAAACCAGTATAGACACAGAAACACAATGATTGAGTTCCGTCCAAACAACAACCCCTCCTCCGGTTTTCTCTTTGTCAGTCAGCGAACAGAGAGGAGCAGAGAGATCTATAGCACTGCAGCCATGTTGATGATGATTTCATTCTGTTGGAATTCTTTGCCTGTCAAAGGAATGAGGACGGACACTCGTAAACTTCAAGCTCTCTGTATTTCATTTTAACAGGTTGCCACGTGTTTGTGTGCTTGAGTGCATACTGTATGTGTGTGTATGTGTGTGAGTTATGGCCGTTGTTTATGTCACTCTGTTGTAGAGGCGTCCTTTCACAGATCAAGATAAATGGCTCTGCTACCACCATGTTTACTCTTTGTGAGAGACTGGACAGTCTCATATTATGTTACAGCACACAGCACCAGTTAACTGCAACACGTTCTCATTCCAACTCGTGGCATACCGACAACTCGTTACTTATGTAAAACGTAAACAATGCAACATACGTGTGGATAACAAACATCACTAACGTAACTTAGTCTCGAAGAGGCTCTCTTACACCTGTGTCCTGGATGAAAGTCCTTTGTTGATTTGGTTTACATTGTACTTGAAAGCCATTGTGCGTCTCATATGGACGATATAGGGTGCCTTGTGCGTGGGTACAGACGCCAAGGGACGTGACCTAGCGTCGGTATTTGTCGATCTTCTTATCTAATGATTTTCACAGCATCTTTGGAAACGGAGTGAAACGATCCAAAATGTGACGCAAAGACAAAGGATGATGATGATGATACACTGGTGAGGATTTGAAAAGCTTTGTATTTTGTATTTTGCCTTGACCAAGGCCCCACAAGCAGTCACCAAACCTCCAGCATCAGATGTTTAACGAGGATGCATGAAAGGCCTTCACCGTGCCACTTTCCGGTGTGACTTAGCACTGGAAAGATGAAAATATGGCAAATCACTTTCATAGGCAGCTGCTGACAACCTTCTCAAGGATGGAACTGATGTCTCAGGAACGCACAAATACGGCTGCTGCTATATTTTTTAGCTCGTGGACGATGCAGGTCATGGTCGTCGTCTTAACCCTTTATCCATGGCAGCACCCTTATGCTTCTCATTAATTGATATGCACTTGATATTTGCTCTCTTCTCATATTCATGATTGTAAACGAACTTATTCTACTGAAAATATGTGATCAAAAGATAATACAAATTAAGCTCTAGCGTAAATCCAGACAGGAAGACCATCCCCTCACGCTTGGCTCGTAGACCTCTGACTCGTACTGCTCCCTCACCAGCATCACTGTCAGAAGAGTCATAGACTCCAGTGTTTCCCCTACCGTTATAATAGGGGGGCGGGGCGGGGCGCCCCCCTGAAGAAACCCCCCGCAACCCTGTAATTTTCTCAATAGCGCCAGATCACAAGTCGTCATTTAAGGTTCTCTTTCCAATAGAACAGGTCTACACCTTGTTCTGTTATTAAACAAACTAAACAGACATATTTTATTGATCTTATCCACACGACGGCTTGTCATTTCTGTCTCTACATGGTCGCGTTAACACTTCTCCTCTGCTCTCTGTATAACGCACGGCGGAGTTCCACCCCGATGCGCAAAGACACGTGCGAGCACACACACAGGTGAGCACTGAGCACACACCAGCGGACAGGAGCATCGCAAAATATGTTGCGTGAAAAGCAGACATCTATATCTGCGTTTTAAACGCTCCCAGGGTGAAGATGCAACAGCAGCTCTCCTGTGAGGAGCACCGGAGTAGCTCCTCTGCTCCAAGTGAAAGAGACAAAGTGTTTGTGTCTTGTACCCGACAATGAATGAGCTGCTGGCTTCACATATTACAAAAGTGCAAAGTACACAGACATAAAACGAAGTCATTAATAAATACATGGAGAAATGCCTGTACTTTCGGGTAAATGGTTACGGTACGCCGTTAACAGGTTACGCTTGCGCATGCGCGACTCGCCATTTTTTGCCGTTTTGCCTTAAGTCGTCCTTTCTGCTGCTGCGTCTCTCAAAACAGAAAACAGATCTCAGCTCAACGTTGAGCATGAATTGTATCAAACCTACAACCACGTTTTAAAAAGATGTGTGGATGAAAGCAGCTCACTGCTCCGCTAATACTGATACAACCTGATGGCTCACACATCTGCACTCATTCTGTTTTGTTTGGCAAAAAAATAAATAGCTTATTGTTTTCCACAATGAGCTATTTAGTAGTAACTAAATATTAGTTATTTTTTGCACAGATAGAACTTTATTTTCATTGTTCTAAGTGATTGCAATAAAACAATTGGCTGATGGAGCAATCTGATTTACTTGAAAGTGATTGCAATTTTCTTTATTCTGTTACTTATAAAAGCACAGATGGAGTCACACAATTATGTTATTTACAGTTTGAGAACAAGTTTACAAGTTTGAGAACCACTGCTTTAAGTGTTTGTTGTCGGTGTCGCCGCCCCCCCTCGGGGAAACACTGGACTCTATCAGCTGGGCGCCCTCAGCCAACAGTGCAGAGTCACGCCCTCTTTGTTAGCCTATCAGCTTGTTGCCGTCTCCTTTAAATGTGCTGTATCCCCGCTTCTAACGTCCTGCTGCTGTCCCAGCACCATCTGCCTTCTCAGATTCAGCACCCCATCTGCATCTCCAGCAACCCCAGCAGAACCTCCAGCGCCTCGGGGGGATCTACAGATTGCTGCCGCTCAGGGCGAACACAGCGCGATCTCAAATCTCCTCGTTGAGTTCAAGCGCCAAACAAATTCTGTATAACTCATGAACGCATCATCTGGCATAATAAACGTTAACTACTAATCATTCACTATCTCTCCTGATTGAACTGCCCTTACTGGCATCTTAGAGGAGAACATTTTCCCTAAAGTTAGGAATTTTTTCTCCTGGTTAGTTAAAATTGCAGTCCTACATTAACTGTGCTGCGCATTGTCTCTACACCTTAACAATTAATTGCCAATTTCTCTCCCTAATGTTTAATCAGACCTGTAGAGATTGAGCACATTTGATGTCATTAGTAAAGCTCATGGCGTTCACTGTAGATACACATGCATCATTGTATTATCCTCTTCAAATGATAAGTTCTTAAAACGTTAATGTTTAATATCTGACATGAGCAACAAACAACTTAATGCTCATCCCTTGGATTATAATTACTCAATCAATTTATTTGATAAAGGTGCTTAGTTCATATTTCAAATGGCTTCATTGGCCATTGAACACTGACAGGTGATCTGATGAGCTCTGTGATTGGTGCATTAAGCCCATCTTGTCTAAAGGGCTCTCTTCCATTGCGTCAGCACTTTCTCTCCAACTGCATTCATCAGGACAGATCATTACATCCTTCCACTCCTCTCCTCTCTTGCCTCGCTCTCTCATCCCATCCCTCACTAGCAAATGAAAGGAACACCCTGGTGTGTCTGAGGCTGGCTGGCAGCGGAGCCAGAGGTGGAAAGATGTAAAGAGAGAAGGAGCAAGATGAAGGCAAAGAGATGGAATGAGAAAAAGAGAGAGAGAGAGGGAGAGGGGAAAAAGCATAACCTGCTCTGACTGTAAATGGTGTGAAAAAAGAGGAGAGTTTGTGTTGGAGGGGTGGTTAGTCCCTGTTAGGGCTCTGTGGGAAGGAAACTGAATAACCACCATCGTAGGGCTATTAGCACGCAGCAGGATAAAACTTAAGCCATAAGTGTGTATGCTGCAACATTCAAAATTACCCCGAAAACTTAGTCTAGAGAAGCACCTACTGTGCATCGGTGCCATTTCGTCAAATTAATTTGGACCTCTGTGTTCTGCATATTGCATATTCATCTTTTGATTGAAAAATCTGTCCCTGAAACTTATTGTTTTGACATTCCACAAAACTACTACAACACAAGACGAGATGCTTTATTCATTATTTAAGCAGATCATTGTTAATTACAGAAATCTACATTTTATTTTCCACAAATTTTCTCCACATTCACAGGCTTTGAATGTTTACATTGACATCGGTAGATATATTGTAATTACTGTAACCTTTGCGATGCACACACACATTTTTTCCACATTCATTTCGATAGCACTGTTTTGCTTCCACTCACAAATGTACCCACATCATTCACTTTGAATTCAATCTAAATTGAACTTGTACAAACAAAATCGCTAGGCTTTCCACTGTCCAACCAGTTTGAGATACTGGGCACCTGTTTTGAATGTTATCAGGGGCAAAATGGGCACCTAGCTACACATCCCAGTTTGAACAAAGTTTTAAATTGAAACAAAAGTACAGAAAAGATCATGATTTGGGTTAAACTGTAACTTTGCTTTCCAATGCTTTTTGCAACAACGCAAGTAGATTTTGTAAAGCAAATCTGGTATGACATCACCATAATTATGTTTTTTTTCATCTGTGGTTATATTGTAAATACTTTCAGTGATTGGCTTCGTTCATCAAGCAGCACCATTTACCATCGTCTTTCCATTGGCTGTAAACCTCACACCTACACACAGTTTTCACGTATGTTCCTTGATTAAACCTCTTCTTGGGAATGTGCAGGCATTTACAAATTGCTCTTGATTGAGAACTCCTTCATTCTCCAGTTGTTTTTTGTTGCACCCATAGACCATTTTGACATGTCATAGCTAAAAAAGCACAGGTGATGAAATTGAAACGGCCACATTCCATTTAGGTGAGCCAAGGGTCCTGGTCTTGTATGTGTGTTAGCTCAGAGGTTTTCAAAGCGTGGTCTGTGGACCTGCAGCAGTCTTTAAGGGCGCTCCAGATGGTTCCCAGCAAAAAAGGAAATAATTTGATTTCTCTATTGCATCCAAAAGCAAAAATGTATGACTATTTTGGTCTTGGGTTTCATATACTTTAATCAAAATACAACAAAATTCCTGGAGGTCTAATTAGTGTCAATTTTAATGACATACAAAAGGTTGAGGAACCACTGTGCTAGCTCACTGGTATGGCGTACTTGAAGATTTAATGAAACAGAGCCAACATAAACAAAATCAGTCTTACCTGCTTTTCCTGCTATGACAAGTCAATATGTCTGCCTTCGAAAAGGTATATTTTGGAAGGACAACTTATTATTCTTTTCAGTATGTGGACATCACATCATTTCTAAACCTCTAATTAGAGGTATAATTAGCCAGGATGATTGAAAACACCTGTGTAAATGTGCAGAGGCGTTAAAGCCCCCCTGTGGTTATCACAGGGTGACAACATCGGAGGATGGAAACATTTAGTTTTCGTTTTAAGAAATCACACCAAAGCTGTAGCAGTACAGCACATATTCTGTATTTGCTTCAGGCAGCTTGTATTCACTGTCGAGCCAAAAGGGGAGATATTAAAGAACTCAGTGGCAGACCAAATAAATACCAAAGCACTTATTTATTTGATACACATTTCACAGTCCCTTCTGTTGTCTAAATAACAATATTTGTATTATTTTTCTGGAAGGTACAATCTGCAAACTTTGCTTCAGGAGATCCAATGATTTTGATTGTTTCCTAATTTAGTTAGTTATTAAAACTTTGAAGATTAGTCTTTTCCTTATTTATAAAGAATGCATTCCCTGATTAATTAGGTTACCTTGCATTTCACATGTCTTTGTAGTTACATGTTTGGCAGGCAACCCAACTTGAGCCAAAGACCACAAGGTAGTTTTTCAGAACATATTTGTTTGTCTAGTAGAATAACGACAAAGCACATTTGTTGGCAGAGAGCAAGGCCACTGTACAACATGCAGAATAATTAGTTAATTAAGGTTAATTACAGTGAAACATGAAACAAATCACAAATTGAGCTAAATAAAATGTGTGAATGGTGGGTATTGGTCAAAGTGAGGATCTGAAGAGCAGAGCTGATCTTCCTATTTGAAAGGAGTGCGAACGTAAATCATGATCAACCTCCTTTATGATACATTGCACAGTTTAAAGCAGCCCACACAATCCTCAAAGGAATGGCTTCTACAGAACTGTGATGTTTGTGTAAAGAGGTGACTATACAGTCCATGTCAAATTAATTTCCACGACCTTCTTTCACACAGTCTTCTTGTATTCTTTGTCCCAGTGAGTACTATATGTGCTGGCTAAAGCACACTTTAGTACAATAATACACACACAAGACACATAGAAAATGTCAAACATCCAAGAGGAATCCCAGTTATTTCCGGAACATCTCTTAGATGAAAAATAGAAGAATTTCTATTAATCTGAACGAAAATAGGCATAAAACGCTCAGTGAGGGATTGAGTGATTTGTACCTTAATGCAGCCCACAGAGTATTTACAGTGGTGTTCTGCAAGGATTAGTTGTGTGAGAGGATTAGTGAAGCTGCATTACTGCTGTTTTATTTAACTCACAACAGCAAGAGACGAAAAAGAAAAGCCTCTTAACAACATTTAGGCAACATGAGAGGCCAGGCGGGACATTTAGACAAACATGTTTGTGTCCTTTTAAAAGACCTGTGCTGGAAACGGATGTGCAAAAACACACACTTACTCACACACTAAACTTCCTGTGCTTAATCTTTAATCTAGTAATCTGCTGAAAGTTGCCCTGTGCAGCATATGCTATGCAAGGAAACACTGTGTCATATCAGTTAAAGCGATGATGCTGGTGAGAATGCAGCATATGCAGATGGCAGGATCAACAGAGTGGGAAACTTACCGAGAGAGGAGAGGATTAATGCAAAAAGACTGGCAGAGAGGGAGATGGTGAAAGAGAGAGATTTGCAGAGGCAGCACATTCTCTCTCTCTCTCTCTCTCTCTCTCTCTCTCTCTCTCTCTCTCTCTCTCTCTCTCTCTCTTTCTCTCTCTCTCTCTCGCATCAGCATTGATCACAGTACATCAGTAAAGTAAAGAGCACCCCATCCATCAGTGCATTGCTCTGGAGCTGCTGTAAAGAATACTAAAGCTGCTCTCCACAGTGCATGCACACAGAAGCACAATCATATGCATACTGTGTGCTATATCAACATAAGCAGTAAACCCACCACGATAGAGGGACTGCTAATCCACTAAATACTACATTAAAGACCATACTCTGGGATGATTAACAATGCCTAACCAAATAGCAAAATTTCCCCCAATCATATTTGTATTGAGGCAATCACGACTGGTGCCAATTTGACATCTTTTGGCTCAGATTTGGTATTTATTGTATTTTCTAGCATTTCCATTTTACACATTTTTGTAAAATTTAGAAAGTGACGGTCCATTATTTCTGCTTGAACCTAATGGAAACTCTACTCAAGGTCTGCTTATAATGGATTGTTTTGGAAAATAAAGGTATGAACATATATGGCTACATTTTTCCAACATTGTGTATATATGAAGTTCCTGTATAGGATAATATGTTCCATGCATTATTCACATAGTGCCAAGTGTGCCAGCTCTACTGGGAAAACCCAGAAATCAGGCTGTTCTGTTTTAGATTCAGCCAACAGAAGACAGGCAACACTTGAGATCCCTAAAGAAAGAATGTTGCTGGGTCATGATACACAATGTAGTGGCACTAATCCATCCAAAATATTCTTGTGTACAAATATACACAAAACAAAAGCTTTTAATGGATGCCTGCCTCTCCTCAAAGCCTGTCTGAAATATCCTAAATGGTTCAAAAGGTAACATCCAGCCATTTGTTTCCTTGCCAAACATCTGGTCATTTGCAGAATCTCCTGAGAATGGGAATCAGAAACTGTGTATATTGGGAATGAAATAGGAGGGAAACGGGGTCAATTGGCCCCCAAGGAGGCAGAGCAAAAAGGCTTTGATGTGCTTAGAACTTGACTGTTCACAAATTATAGAACAATATTTTTACATTACAAATAATAAACAATAACTGAATTAATAGAATATACACCTCTACATTTTTGTTTTACTCTTTTTACTACTTTTTGCAATGCTTATTGGTTTTAATATAGCATTGCATGTGAGCAGAATTGGGCGCTGTGTTAGCTCTATAATGCAATGTACTCCCTCTTATCCTGTACATATTGTAAAGCCTATTGAGCAAGCCTATAAGCCTATATGATGCAGTAAATTTGCAACCAAGCAGTGGCTGTTTTTTTTTTTTTTTGGTAGGGCCATCAAATCAATTTCAGCAAACTTCCCAGTATGATTCAATGCAAAAAAAGTATCAAACACACATTACTACTTTGCAGTTAAATATTTAACATTTATTCCAACACTAAGGCATACTAAGGACATCTTATTAATCCAATTCAGTATATTAATGAGTCTAATAATAAAGCATGATATATCCTTGTGTGTAGTATATTAGTACGTGAACAATCTAAATGCGGCCGTACTGTTCTTTTTCTACTTCCTTCGACATTTTCGATTCCGAGGTCGTGGGAGGTTTCTTAGAACGCGTCACACGTCTTAAGCGGAAAATTATGCAAAGAATAATACCCAGCATGCCCCAATCCGAGCATGTTTAGGCATAAAGGTTACAACCGTTACATTTTCGAACCGAACGACACAGTTTCTTGACTAAAACTTCTTCGTCACACCCCAAGGCTTTGTTTTATTGTGATTTCTTGCAGATTCCGATTCTTTAGGCCATTCTCTTTACAAATAGGGGTCTTACAACTCTGTAGGTTGTTGTTTAGGCCTTAAAGCATGCATCTGGAAAAAATTGGGGGCGGCTCGAGAAGGCCTTTTTGGGAAATCTTGCTCATATCATGCTGGATGTTCATAGTTATGATCAAGATATGTTATAAAAGTGTTTTGTTTTTTTAAATATACGTTTTTTTCACAAAATAAATTCTGAAATTATCTAAAATAACACAAGTATTATAACTCATTTGGGGTTCTTACGACTACTTGAACAGACCTCACTAAGGCCTCTAGAAGGGCTCCCCCCCCCCCCACCCCCCCCTAGGGGGGGACTCTGGGCTCAAAAGGTTAAACTTGGCGAGCCGCCTTCAATATAAAAGGATGCTGATTGGCAAAATTGTATGTCACTCATTAATATCTTTAATCAGTGATTGGCTAAACTGCTTATTAGACCCGTCTTTCTTGGGCCAAATCGATTCGGCCCCAGCAAGTGCACGGTGCAGCAAAGAGGTGCACGGGCGGAGAGGACAAGCAGGAAAAGCATACATTTTGCGCAGATATCCTATTTTACAAATATTACTGGGTATATTCCATACCTCAAAAACACAAATATTGACAATTTGTATAATGTATTAATATTATTATAATTTTTATAATTAACAATATTAATAAATCATAGTGTTAAGTAAATAGTTAGGATAGCTTGATAGATAGCTTACAGTTTTGGTGAAACATGAAATTAACTAAATTAACAAGCCTTTTTCTTAAAGTTCTATTTAGTTTGATTTGTATTTTCTTCTCTGGGAGTTTAAACCCAGTGCAATTTAAACCCTGCAGCAAGGAACTTTCTTTGGTAGTTTGAGCTCAACACTGTTGTTTTCTGTCTGTGGGGTGCGATGAACAACCTTCAAGTCCCAAAATAAGGTTCGCTGGTCATCCTTGACTCTAATAAAGGGAAATGGTATGTATTGGTTATACATATTTCAGAGCATCTCCCCTTTCTTGCCAAGAGCTTACTTGAAAGAGCGATTCCCATCTCAATGTGACTTTCATGTAAAATAAAAGCCTAAAGAATTGCAGACACAGAATTGAATATTCAAATGCATGTATCCGTAAGACTGTTACTATGAATACCAAAGGCGAGTATTGTACAAACACTTGAGAACAAAACTGCTACGCCACCCACTAGGCAAATTCCTCTGGAGGACAAATTGGAAATTGAATCATAAACTATAAAGAGGCAAGGTTGAGTTCAGCTGCGGAAGAAAAGAGAGTCGAGATGGAGGTGGAGAGGAGAAAAGAAAGAAAGGCTGCATTAAATAAAAGTTCACTCTTTCTCTCCTGTCCTTGCAGAAATGCACGCTGTGCTACCTGATTGAAATTTCCTGGTTTAATAGCTGTGAAATAAAGTAAAAGTTGGGAAGAGGAGGAAAGAGGGAATATGAAACAGAGGGCAAAAGAGAGGAATGGGGCGGTACTGGAATGAGGACGGATAGAGAGACTCAAAGACTTAAATACATATGGATTCAATGGAAAGTAAATTACTTTATGACTTATAAAAACTGCAATCAAGGCTAATTAGTCATTACTTTCTTAAATGTGTCTCCCAAAGTTCCTCAGCTGAAATGTGAATCTACACTACTGTTGTAACCATTCTAGTTCCATGTAGACACTTAGCCAAAGGCATAGAGTCAATAAAGGCTTAAGTTTTACTTAGACAAACATCCAGATGTACCAGGCGGGTCTATGCGGGGTTGGCTGGTGAGCTAGCAGGTAACGATTAGCCCTAATGAATGCAATGAGAGGGCCCCAATGAGGTAATCTCACTGTGCAGCCAGAGGAAGCTCTCCATTTACTAAAATCACTGCAAACACATAAGACAGTGACCATAGCACCCAGACACATACTGTAAATGTTGTATTGTTAACCCTTGAGGGTTTTCAACGTTTTTTGATGGGTATATAGTGCAAATCCCTTCCTCTGACATCTTTCTCAGATTGTCAGTTGTCGGGTTTGTCATTACGATGTTATAATAATGGGCTTCTGCCTGTATCCTTTCTTTACTGTTTGCAGTAATTACAGCTTTACCAAAATACCTGTTCCTTAGGGACTTTCATACAACAGTTCAAAAGGACATGTGTGGAACGTAGATCAATAGATTATCGTGAAGTTTGGTACATACTGTCACATGTAGGTTCAAAGAGAGGGACCCAAACGCCAGAGCAACAGTTCAAAAATGATATTTATTTACAAAAACTAAGGAAAAGCCTCCAACAGGCCGAGGGGAAAAGGTCCAAGGAATCAAACAGGATCAAAACAGGAATAAATAAAAAAACGGACGGGAACAAGGAGCACAAAAAAAAGCTCTGACAGGACAAACACAGTCTACTCACAGTAGTACGTAGTAGGGTTGGGTAGGGTTTAAATGCAAGAGGAAGGTAACGAGGCACAGGTGGAAAACAATGAGGGCAGCACAGGTGAAGGGAATACACAATCAGGGAACAGGGCAGACAGACAATCACGGACAATCACAGGGGCAGGAAGTGCAGGAACACAGAGGACACACAAGACAAGGACTTCACAATAAAACAGGAACCCAGAAAAACCCAAACCGTGACACATGCATTAATATACCTCGCAGGAACTGTTCTAACTTTATTCCTTGACTTTTCATTTTCACTTTTCGCTTTTCATGCGTGAAATATCTCAACATCTATGATATGGATTGCCATGTAATTACATTTATGGGAATCATGAATGAATCCTACAAACTTTGGTGCTCCCCTGACTTCTCCTCTAACTATAACCTTGACGTTTGTGGTTTTGAGTGAAATATCTCGACAACTTTTGAATGGATGTCCATTGTGCAATTTAGCTCACACATTAATTTCCCTCTGAGGATGAACTGGATTGTAACTGTGGAGATCACCTGACTTGTCTTCATGCCATCATCAGCTCAAAATTAAAATTTGTTCATGTTTAAATATCTCCAGAAATGACATCAGGCTCAACTGTTTACTTTGTGGTTTGTGCTAACTATCAAATATGAGCATAGTAAGATGACGATGAAATAAGATGGGGAATATAATTAACATTATTCCAGCGAAACTTCTAATGTGGCATATCATTATCTTTTATGGAATCAATGGAAAGATTTGTTCTGTGATCATGGATTTCTAAACATTAAGAAATGTCACATTTCCATTTCTCCGTTTTTATTCTTAGATTCTCTGTCTTTGATGTACAGGAGATCAATGATACAATCACACCCTTGCAGTGCGCTTTTATTTATCTTTCAACATGTTTCTTTGGGCATACACCATGAATCCGACTGACTCCTATCTGAGTGCATCTCGCTGTCTTGCATCACCTTTCTATTTTTATAGATATTCATTTTCTGCAATTGGTGGAAAATAGCGTTTATACACACCCTCCCCTCTGATAGAGAAGCCATTTTGGCTGCTTTGTGATCCTCTTGTTCAATATTCTAGCAAACAGGCAGTCATTAGAATATATTTCTCACCTCCTCATCCCTTGAATATGAGATGGAAACATGTCTGACTAGGAATAAACACAGAGGATTATCTTGTGATAGACTACTAAAGGCCAAAGTGCTAGTAGCCAGTTATCAAATACACTCCTGGCACCTTAATACCTGAATACATCATGGTTAAAACCGTTATCAAGGACACACTGATTGGAGAAGGTGAGTTTATGCAAATGTAGTTCCTTGGAATTTGTCAACACCAATTGAAGTGGAGCGAAGGAGAAAGGAAGAGGGAGGGAGAGAGCCGGGGGCTGTATATCACCCATAATGATGAACAAATGGGCAGATCATAATTAACAGGTACCTTGGCTGCTGTGAAGCAATGGGACAAAGAGCACGACTCTTGAGTGGAAACCAGTGTGATCAAATATAATGTAATGTAATTGCATTTCCTGCATTCATAAGTACAATATACAGCAAAAGTAAATGTTCTTTGTGACTGATATACAGTATTTTATACATTTTATCTTTTTAAATTGTTAATACCACTTCCAGTACAATACAAGTACCTCAAAATTTAACTTAAGTACTACACTTGAGTAAATGCACTGCATCACAGAAGGAGTACCGTGTTTTGTATATTTTACTGGGGTTTTAAAATGGCATTTTGGCAAATGTAACATCACATTTAGTTAATGTTGCCTGTGTTTTTTTTTTTTATATGGTGAAACGCTTTAAAAAATGCACAGTACATTATTAATGAAATGAACAAATCTTGTCCTGGGGTGTTTTGTGTAGGGCGCCTCAGCTGCACTTTGGTAAAAGTAATACATTTTAAATACACAGTGAAATCTAAACATCGATCCCTGTGTTATTTTTGCTATCTCTTGGTATGTCAAATATATGTTAACCAAATATATTTTGCAATGCCATAAACTCTATCAAAAATCTCTTCAGTTCAAACATTGCTAAGATTTACGAGAGTATGTATTTTTTCCTCGGCCTCCGTCACTTGATCTAGAAACGCAGGTGAGGGAGGTGTTGAGTGAGGTGAATGGTCCTCTACAGGGGTAAAGCAGTACAGTGATTCTAACTTTTGAGTAAATCAAACCCCTCTCCACATTTGACTCCACTCACAAATCTAATTGCCATTTTAGTGGGACTTTAACACCCTAGCTGCTCTTCGTATTGAGGTTGATAACATTCAATTAAGGCAGTTACTGTTCTATTTGTCTTCATGAACTGCTTTATTGTCTGAATAGTAATAGCTTATCTTCATATTGTGACTCTGCAACAAATACTACATTTTAGTAAAACTAATGTTCAGTGTTTTTTAAAACGCAGAAATATGACATACCTTTCATATTAAATCTCTTATGAAGAGCTTCACAGAGTGTATTATACACATTTGAGTTCAGTACCAATGTGCACAGGGTCTGAGCACTTTTCAATCACATTTTCAGCTTTAATTTTTCACAAGCACATATGAAGCTGTGTTGTAGACAGAGCATGGAGTGCAGCTTTGCTATGCAGCATCCTTTAAGGAGGGCAGACAGCCTGTCGCCACTCATCACATTAGAGAACCTCTTAGAGTGTGCCTACATGTAAGTGTGTTTTCATGTGTCCGTGTGTGTCTTTTCCATGTGCATTTACTGCAGGCCTGTGCGCATGCCTGACTGAATGCACATGTCCATCTGAGCTTGTGTGAGAGTGAATTACCACATGCATCCTATGCACTTTTGTCCTTACATCTCTATTTCCCCTTCTTGGCAGTGAGAATGTCTTTCAGGGTAAGTTAAATTCACAGCCGCCTCTAATCAATGGCGATGTATGGAGATTGCAGCCTATAGAGTGAGAATCAATGACTTGACAGCGTGTGGTGAAGTAATCAGCATAATCGTGTTTCTGCTTTACTTCAAAATCCAAGCCAAGCTGTTTCTCCAAGACTATTGCCAAAGCCACTGAGACGTTTAACCAAGGCCTATCTACAAATGAGATATCTTCATTGCTGGGGCTCTGTGGGCAGGGTACAAAGCATGTAATTTCCACACAGTTCTGTAGTGATGTGTATAATAAAGCTTGTGAATAAAAGAAAAAGTCAACAGGATGGATGGATTAACAGATGGAGAGGCACGGATGGCAAAAGAGAGGCATCTTATTCTGCTCTGACCTGAGAGATAAAAATCTGGAGAATAAAAGGTGAGCAGAAGTTAGGCAAGCGCACGCACGCACGCACGCACACGCACACACACACACACGCACACACACACACACACACACACACACACACACACACACACACACACACACACACACACACATGCATACACACACAGAGACTTCTTTTGCCACTTCTCAGCCTGCTCAACTTTCCTCCCGAGGTTGCCACAGCTGTCTTGTCAGCACATGCCTCTTAAGATGGTGGGAAGAACACAATTCTTCCCGACTTAGGGCAGGGAAAGAAAAAAAAAAAATGAACATTATATTTTTTAGGACCTCATATGAAAGACAGTAGAGCAAGAAGAAAGACTTGAACCACCTTCAAGACTGGTTTCAGCACAGACAGAGACTGAAAGTCCACACCCTAATTAATTTGCCCTTTCTGCTTGTGTTTCTTGACAAGACATTAGGCGGATATCTGACAGCTGTTTGGCTGATGTTTGAAGAAGCCGACATTTGATCATGGCTTCACCCTTTGGTACCAAGAAGAGATAACACCTGGTCAACAAACACAAACCGAGCTCAGATCTCTGTCTTTTTTTTCAGTGTGTTTCTTACACTGTATTTCTTCAGTGACACCTTGAGTCACTACCATCTTGTAATCTGCGGCAGGTGCACAACTAGTTTAACGATTTATGTCACAGTTTAAGGGACTGACTCAGAACAGTTAATGTTGCAAGTCATGTTTTGTGCACGTTGTAATAATTTGATTTGTAACATATAGACAGTTTACACATTGCAAAAACACATAGTGTTTTTGGTGTAACCTGGGCAACATAATAGAGTTAAGTTGTGTAAGAGAAATGAGGAGAGGGGGATGTCATTGCAGCAAATAGTCCCTCCCTTAGCTTTTTGCTTTACATGTCTGCATATACAGTTTATATATGTGTGTGTGTGTTCGTGTTAGTGTGTAGGAGAAAGAGACAATGTATGTTTGCACCGTATGTGTGAGAGTGTCACCCTTGGAGTGACCTAAGGGATTGTATTTAGTAATTATCTGATTACTCGTCTGTTTTTCCGCACTCAGACAACTTGCAACTGGATAACGCTGTAACTCCCTGATTACAACTTACTCTACAATCAATCACCCATTAACGGGAGCACACAGGCGGTACACAAGCCCAATCACACACACACACACACACACACACACACACACACACACACACACACACACACACACACACATATCCAGCCGTGTCAGACTAAAATATCGACACTACCATTACTGCCGCTATATCAGAGGATACTATGATACAATACCTTTGATAGAATCTTCAACGACACGAAGACAAAACTGCTAAACCTTTTCTTATCTTGTGACTTTGCCATTCATGTCTCTCATTGTGGATTCAGTGTTTTTGTTGCTTTGTGCATATCTCAGCACTTCACTGAAAGTCTGGTGATGCACCACAACAAGAGAGCATCTCCGTCCTCCCTCTGTCTTTTCACCATCCTTTCATCTATGAACATGTTTGCCCTTGACTTGTCAAAAGATAATGAGATTTGAGAAGATAATGCCCAGCAGGGTCAATCTTACACACAAACAGAAACAACACACAACACCGTGGTTATAGGTACTATAGCATTACAGCAAGGCCATACACATACTGCATACACACAAATTCAAGTTATAACATTATGAGCAAATTCCACACAGAAGGCCAAAGGACTTTGTCAGATCTTGCATTGTTTTTTAAAGAATTGAAGAAGAGACTCAGACTCATACTTAATTGTTCCTTTAATTGATCTGCTAATGAAACATCCGTACAAGCCAGATGTTGAAAAGCTGACTGCAATATAAATATCTTTAGCATCAGTAACGTGAGACAACAATGACAAAGATGAAGGGCATCTGGTGCACGCAACTTAATCATGACAGAAAAGCCAAAGGCAGAGCAGAGCGTAACATTTTCAAACCATCACTGCCTTCCATATGAAGTCAAACCAAAGACAATATGTACTATCATCATGTCTTGGTGGTATCCTTAGGTTATTTTGTCATTGTATATGTGTTTTTTAGCATGTTTGTCACATCCCTGGTTCTGTCTTCTTTTTGCTCCACGTCTGGAGGAGTAGTGTTGAATTATCTAACTTATCGAGCATGTCTCTAACACAGACATTAACCTCTAAAACCCCTGGTGCACCAAATATCTGCATCTTTGTTGACATCACCAAAATGCAGACTTGGAGGTTGTCCTCCCTATTATATACATGTTTGGAGGGGCGGGCAGAAAATCATGTCAAAAAACATTATAAGCATCAATAAAGTAGACTTTATTGCACAGCAGTCTTCGTGGATTGCATTAGACTCTAAACATGTGTATGTAAGTGTCAGTATTTTGTTGCTGGATAGCATTGAATGTTGGTGAACCATTTTACTGTATATATTTATGTCCATATACAGTGACAAAATGATCACATTGTAATGAAACTCATTATAAAGAGCCACCAAAATCACAAAGGAGTTCCTATTTATATGTTCACCCAACAATTGTATGTAGCAGCACAACATCAGGTACATACAAAGCTCATATATTAGCTTTCATATACAGGTAGCAGGTATGTCGTGCTCTCTATTGAACAGTGGCGGCCGGCCAATAGAGTAACCCAAGTTGTGTTCTGGCTTTAGAAACTGTTTGTCAATCAATGCTCTTGTTTTTGGTTGCATGATATGTTTTACCTGCGTTAAGATGAGATGCTTTTATTTTGAAGGTGGCTCGCAACGATAAAAAGGAAGTCTCATTGTATGTCAAAAGCTATGGGAAATATGGTCTTTTTTTCCAAATATGGCCATTTTTTCATGGAGCCTTTTTTTTCCAGAGGAAGGTAATTTCCGTTGTACACACAGGTTATGATTGTGAAGCAGACAGGCTTAGATACCCAACCTTCACATGAGAAATGAACTGGAAAGTAGTAAGAGGCCTCTGGGCTCAATCATGCCAGTGACTCAGCCACTTGGATCACATGGGAGGGGAATCACGCAGCCAGGGATTTCTAACCCATAAGGCTCATTGCTCACCATGTGTGCTGTAACCTACAGGCATTTCGGAAAAACGCCCCTCTCTGATGGAGATGGCGAAGACTTGAAAGCCCCTGAACTGAGAAGACATTTCATGTTCGATAACTCGTGTTCCCCTTTCCTTTTATTAAGAAAGTTTCTTTTTTTGTTCTTCCTGGCAAACAGCCTCTGTGGCTTTGTTTTTCATTGTGAATCCAACCTCTGCATTCCCTCGGGTGGCACACGGCCTATTCACTTCAACTTTACACGTGAAAATAAATTGGCTGCAGAGGCTGCCTGCGATGGCAAACCACGATAGATCCAATACTGTGAGTGCTGTTGCGCACAAAGACACACACACACACACACACACACACACACACACACACACACACACACACACACACACACACACACACACACACACACACACACACAATTGGGCATACATCTACCTACCCGTGTGACTCCTGTGTGCCTGTGTGAGGGTGGCCAGACAGAGGGACAGCAGTAGGCTCCACACACCTACTCCGCAAATGCAAGGACCTCGTTCCCACATTCTGCCAGAGAGAAACAAAAACACACATACACCATGAGAAAACACATAAACAAAACAAAATACTGTGCATTACTACTTTGATTTTATGTAGTGCTTTTTCTGAATACTCAAAGACGCTTTACATAGGAATCATTCACCCACTGATGAGAGGAGCTAAGAGAGGGCAAGCTCAAATTGCGGCACCAGCATCTTGTACAGGCACTTCCTGTGGCACTGCTCAGTTGCCACAGTGCTGGAGGCACATTCCTCGGTGCTGGAGGGAGGTGCCGCGGTGCCAGAGGGAGATGCCGCTGTTCCGGAAGCTGCCACTACTTTAGAGGCAGCATTTCCGGTGGCACGTCTCATGTGCCGCGAGCTGCCACTACTTTAGAGGCTAGTTTTTGAGGCATGTGCCTGAGAGAGAGCGGTGCCGCAACTTGCTTAAGGTCCTGGAAGGTATATATTATCAGAGCTACCAACGCTCACGGTTTCGCCGTGTGACACATGCTTTTGCATGTTTTCACACGCACTCACGCCACACAACCAATTTCTCACGGCAAAAAAAAATTCTGATTTTGGACCGAGGCGCGTTCCTTCCAGCGCTCGTTCCTTCCAGCGCAAGTTCGTTCCAGACGCGTGTTCGTTCCAGACGCGTGTTCGTTCCAGGCGCGTGTTCGTTCCAGACGCGTGTTCGTTCCAGACGCGTTCCAGGCGCGCATTCGTTCCAGGTGCGGGTTCGTTCTAGTCGCGTTCTTTCCAGACGCGCTTTCCAGGCACGCGTTCTACCCAGCTTTTGATTTTGAATACCATTGTAATCAAAATGTCAATCAATCTACCTTGGTCAAATCTTAAACACAGGTCTATTAATTAGGCTATATTGTGGTACATAGACAGTCATTGAGGCACAACAATAGTGTTCTGGTTGAATGTTTAGCTCAAGTCTAGAAGGCCGCTGTGGCAGGTATTTGTGGCCACAGCTGTCATCGCTGCAGGATAGATTCAGAAGATGTTTTGGCAACTGCCTGCCACTATTTGTGGCTTCTGGTGAGATGCACAGATGCACAGTTTAAGGATGTCAGTCCTTTTGCATTCATTTGCAAGGTTCTTTATCATTATTTTTAACAAGGCATCCAATACACGTACATTGTACATTGTCCCTTTTGAACAAATAAAAAGAAAATAAATACAGTTTGTAACAGAAAGGGAAAATGAAGAGCACAGAACAGCCCTTTCTCTTTCACCAGGGCAACTCAAGGTTGTGATTCCATCCACACCTACTGTCCGCTGTACTGTTGAGAGTGTTGGAGGGAGACACTGAGCCCCATTAGAAGCCCATTGGAAGTAATGCTTAAGAAGATTAAAAAGCAAGGCCAATTAAAAAAATAACTTAATAATATCAGAGAAATATTTACTGTTGTTACAGTAAATATATAAAACAAAAGTTGTTGTAAACAAATGTCATTATCTCTACATACAGTCATAAAAGACAATGTCAAATAAGCATATTCAAATGTGGAACATAAACTAATAATGTTTGATTTCATATAATTTACAGGGTGGCAGTGCACATATCATTAATATTACTACTACTAATTATTATTAGTTCTGTTACAGTAGGATATTATGGATTGTATTCATTATAATAATAAAAACAAGCTTGAAAGTCTTTGTCTGTTGAGTTTAAACCAATGAATAAAAACCTACCTAAAACGTTTATTTCTTCTGATCCAGAGAGATTAAATTAAAAAGAGAGATTAAATTAATAAATGCATTATTTAAAGACCGATAAATACTTTGTACATAACTTGTATATGCATACTTGGCTTATTTCTCAATTACAGCACAGTCAATTAATTTTTTTGGTCTGATTTAGTAAGGAGTTAAAAAAATTAATGGCTTGATTAAAATTGACAAAAGATTATCAATTATTATGAAGGCTGTATGACATTATTCACATTACAATACTTAAGTCTAACCAAAAAATGAATAGTCCTACATAATAAATATTAGATTTGGTTGGAGAAATATGAATGATGAGTTAAATTAGACAAAGAGGCAGATATTTGATTCAATAGATATTCAATAGCCAGAATACCAATCTTTAATTTATTTAACCAATATCAAAACAGAAAATGAATGAACGGCTATGCTAACGAATTACATTGCACAGTGGATTTATAAATTCAGAAAAAAAAACATTTTAAAAGAGAAACATACCTGCATGTGTTTACTCCTGACAAAAGCGCTCACACAAAGGTAAACTCCCTCTTGTGGCCAAATGGGTCAATAACACTCATCTTCAATATGTGCAGAAATACTGGGTTCAGAAGGAAACCTTGCAAATGAATGCAAAAACCACATGATGGAAATGCTACTTCTAGGGAGTACAACATTGACTACTGACATCCTTAAACTATGCATCTGGGCATCTCACTAGATGCCCAGTGTTTTTCTTTGTATTTGATTATTGTTTATTCAAGTGTAAAAATATTGTACATGGTTGTGGCAAGCTGCCACAACAACTAGTGGCACCTCTAGTTGCCACTAGTTGTTGTGGCAGCTTGCCACAACAACTAGTGGCAACTAGAGGTGCCACAGGAAGTGCCTATACGAGGTGCCGGTGCCACAATTTGAGCTTGCTCCTACTGGAGGAGCTACCATGCAAGGTGCCACATTAGGACTATCTAACATTCATACACCGTAGGCGCAGCTACGGGAGCATTGCATGACTTTGTTCAACGGTTGGTGGTATGCAAATGACGATATATTTCACATTACTGCCTTTTTAGCCATGCTAGCAGTAGAAATTATAATGTCTTCTGTGATCTGTTGACTATTCTAGCACTATACCAGCAGGTTAAAGTTTTCAATTAGCTATAGACATATCTCAACATCTACTTCATGGATTGGGACATTTCAACATTTTGAACAAACCTTCATGGTTTCCAAACGATGAATTCTAATAGTTTAGGCCTTCCCTGACTTTCTTTCAGCTTGACACTTGTCAATTTTGGTGATCCCCTGACTTCTCATATAGGTCAACATTTAAATGATACCATATCTTTCATGTATGACCAAAATACTTGCAAAACTATTAACATTCCCATCAGCCTTTGGCTGACCTGTTTAATGCTAAATAGTAACATTTTAGCATGGTAGTACATTGAACTAAGATGATTAACATGTAAACATTATGTGAGCAACATTGTAATGGCTGGCATCTTGACATTTAGGTAATACAGCTTTGTTAAATTACAAATGCTGGAAAAAAACTTGGACAACTTTCTAAGATAACTGTAAAACATACAGACACAACCAACATTCACAAACAGCCTTCAGTATAGGAAAAAATATTTACACGTTGAAACTGAATGTTTACTGCAAATACATTCAAACAGAAGGGGAGTGACTCAGAGAGAGGGGAGACGAGTAGACAGAAACAAAGGGATAAAGGACAGAAGTTAGGAGATTAGGTTTGAAAATGGGAGAACAACGTCAATGACCGAGATGGGCCAAGTTCTGTTGATGCAGTCTACATTGTTGCTGTCCAGTGATGAACTCATTTGTATGTTTTTGTTTCTCTAAATGGCTGCAAATAGATGGCATATGTTTTGCTAAAAGTATTCCACACCAACACAGTGGAAAGCTTTTACAGCCTCATCGGGTCTGACAAATCTCTGTCTGATGCACACAAAAACTCACAAACCTTAAAATAATCAACGTTTTCTATTACAAAAGCAAATCCAACCATTACGTATGTTTTATTAGCAATATGTTGCAAAATGAAAGAGCTTGTAGACTTGATGTGATAACTAGTAGAACAAAACAACCTGAACTTGCATGTTTACATTTTCAGCTTTATGCAGTATTCACACACGTGAGCTGAATATGAAGTCACAGAAAAAGAAGAAGAACAAAAATCATAGAAATGCAAACTTGTATGATAAACATTTTTGCAAATAAGAAATATTAATACATGCATGTTCGGACAGTGCATGTTTTGACAGTGAAGATTTTTTTACAATATGTAGATTGATATTTACATTAATGCAATGACAGCTGCATACTTGTAATCCAACATTTACTTATTCATTTTTTTTAACATGAGTCCATGTTCCAGTACAACCACAACACGAGTTGCTCTCTCGCATCACAAAGTGAAGAATCTCCACACCTTCACTTTTACAACACTTCTTTTGAGCTAAAGCCAGACTTAAAATATCATAAAATAATCTTCTTGGACCCGTCATAAAAACCTTTATTGGTTGGCTGAAATGATTCCTGTTCTCAAGATGACCCTGGCTTTGACCAAACAAAGGTTCATGAAGAATGTGTAGTTTTGGCAGCATGTTTAGCGTTTATTTACTCCTTAATCACATAACTAATCTACCAAAACAATGCTTTTGGAAGAAACCTTCCCTGGCTGTGTGCCACAGCAAATCTAACATCGCAGACAGAGGATAGCACATAATGCACAGCAGAGCAAAGGAGATCTTTGTCTCTGATTTTCTAAATGTTCTCTTCTCTGACAGTGACAGTTCACAGAGAAAGGGAAAAGGGAACAATTTAAAACATATCAACTCAAATTATTGTTCTACAAGTACCCACATTGTATTCTACAACTTATCATGTCAAGTCTACAAGCTCTTGCATTTTGCAACATATTTACCTTCATGCTTGCGAAACAAAAGCAAACGGTAGATGAAGATACAACAATAAGAGAAACTTAAAAACCCATTGTAGCTTCCAAACAGGAAGTGGGTGTATTTTAGTGGTCGCGAGGACCCAGACTAGTTCTACTACAACTCCCATTTGCACACACTTTATATCTTTGCACCTCTAAGAGTGGATTTTTGTCTTTATATTTATTTAGTGAATGCCTTGTTCTTTTTTTTTATAAAAGGAAAATTACAATGCACACTTTGGACTAGGACTGTATTCTGATAGTATATTGAATAACTTAAAAGTGTATCTAGTGTTAAAATGATCTTCTATAAAAACATTGTTCTTATATTAAATGAAAGTCTCTTTATATCTCGACAGCATTCAATAAATCAAATGCTCTGACCCAGAACTGTAACAAACCCATCAATCAATTTCATTTCTCCCAAATTAAAAGATTGGACGGCCTACCTGTGAGTACTAACAATATCCATGTTTGTTGTTTTCGTTCATTGTGATAATTTTGGGGGAGTGACTTTGGATGGAGGACTAAAGAGACGGGATGATTTTTGAAAATCTTGCACTTTTGCTCATTTCTCAAGATGTTCAACCCTAGCTTCAAGTAACTCTCTAAATTCTTCATTGTGGTTGATTTACTTTTCTAGACAGAACAAGCATGTGAAATACTTTTGAGCAAATATGTGATGATGTGAATAAAAACAAACCAAACTTTCCAGGTTTGTGTGAGAGTCTGTGCAGAATACCTCAGTGAAGATGAGATTATACATATGCCTGCTTGTGTCTCAGTATCAAAATATCACATGTATTTGGGTATATATCTGCGTGCATGTGGGTGCGAGCGCTTTTGCCGCGAGGAAGTGAGTGTGTTTGTGTGTGTTAAGCCGTGGCTTGTGTTCTGAGCTGGGTGTGTGAGTCATCTGACTATGCAGCCAAGCATTTCTAGAGCGGGGAGAAGCTGCAAAGCCAGACAGGCTGAGCCAAGGCTTTCTCTGGTTAGAGGGCACACACACAGAGATAATCATACATATATTCACTTTATTGTCCCTTTTTGTCTTTTCTTCCATTTACCTTCATTCCTATATCCTCTCCTGTCTCCTCCTCCTCCTCCTCCTCCTCCTCCCCCCTTCCTCTTGTACACACCTCTGTTCTGCTAGTAGTAAATAATTTGGAAGCAAAACAGCGACCCGGTATGCTTCCTCTTCAGATTATTTAGACACACAGCAGTGTTTGTGATGATGCATTGCCACTTCATTTTGGCTGGTTGTTTGTTCTGTCTGGGTGGGTGTTGGATATAGAAATTGATTCAGAAAGTAGCAGGAAAAGAGACACGAGAGAGAGTTGGAGGAGAATGTGAGGACAAAAATTATGGTTGACCTTAACTTGACTGAGTAACGACTCACGTGAGTAACAAGTGACTAACGTCTCATTGGACTGAAGATAATATCAAATCACGTGACTAATTAGTCAACTTTGACTTTTAGGTTCTAACAGGAAACGAACAGTCTGGGTGAAAGTTGTGTTTGTCTGTTTTGGTTTTTGGAAAACTGATTATATGCTAACTGCTTGTTTTCACTTGTTCCAATCTGTTTGCATGTTGGTGCCACATAAATGTCTCCAGCAGCCCCTTCAGGTCCTGTAGAAGTCAGGCAGAAATACATAGTGGCCAGAAACCTCGGCCATTGGATCATATAACCTTGCATTAATGTCACTTTCGGTGACGGAATACAGAAGAGACAGAGAGAAAGGAAGAGCGAGGGGAGGAAGAGATAGAGTTGGAGAAAGAGTGGTGGTCCCCGATGAGTTCTGCGGTCTGTTCCATCCCTTTAATTAGTCCCAGTGGAATGCCCTCCCAGCTTCATGTGGCTGATCAGCTTCCCCTCTATGTCTCCAGTTTGTATTTGTGTGTGTGTGTGTGTGTGTGTGTGTGTGTGTGTGTGTGTGTGTGTGTGTGTGTGTGTGTGTGTGTGTGTGTGTGTGTGTTTGTATGCATCTTAGCTAAAGCTTGTGAGCTCTGGTTGATCTCCCAATGGTCAATGAGAAAAATGTAATGGAAATACATTAATATTCAAGGGGTTTCCATTCCCCGTGATATGCGCCATTTATAAAATGGGATGCCCGTCCACTCTACATCAGTTACTGTGGCAATTAACATGAAGTGGTTTTGCTGTCAGAAGACATACAGTGTCACCACATTATTTATTGTCCATAAAACCTCAAGCTGTGGTTAGTAAGATTGAAAGATTAAGATAGAAATACGTGCAAATAAATAATTAACCACTTGTAGGGTGCTTACAAACCAGCTGGTTGGTTTGGTTAAAGCAAACCAGTAAATACCAGTCTTACGCAGACGGCATTACTCAAAACTAAAAATGGTAAGATTTGTTTAATCACTTTCTCCCATGTGTGATAGATGTGGTACTGCCGAATGATCACTATCACTCTTCTTATGGCTCTGTCCAGAGTCAATTCATATTTATTTAGTTGGTTTTCCAAACAGTATGGAATCAAATTGAAAAAGGTTGCTCTGACAGGACAAGCACAATTTCCTCCCATCAAAATGTGGTGTGTTTTAGGAAGTGGCTCAATAAAATGCTTTCTGTTGCTAAAATGGAATAGATTCATTTTAACAAGGGAAATTCATAAAACCTGTATGTTAAAAGTTGCCTCTGACGTTTCTTGATGAGACCTTACTGTATAACACACAAGCTTTGCTGTTACTGTATGTTGTATCTTTATTCTGTTCAAATATCCTGCATGCTGACTGATTTTCTCGCAATCCTCCTCCCATGTGTGTTCTCAATTTCTTTTCTGTTCCCCCCTAGACCCTCTTGGCAGAAGGTACAGTCACTTGTGTTGCCAATATTGCTGTCGACTGGCAGATTTGGACTGTTCTTTGGAGTTGTAGATATGAATCCCCTGTCTTTCTGTCCGTTATGTTGTGAAATGGTGCAGGGTGCTTTGTGTATTTTGTGTGTTTGTTTAAAACAAAAATTAAGTCGGAAAAGTACAATATAATAATAAATAAATAAAAACTCTCTTTGCATATTGAGTGCGGTTAATTTGGGCTGCATAAAAACTGCCTGATCCGGACCAAACAATCAGACCCAGACCACTTGAGAAGCGGAAAGCTCTGCGTTTGATAGGGAACGGACCAACCGCAGTGTTTTAAAAAAAGATGTGTGATTTTAGTCTTACTTTAAAAGCTAAAAACTACAGTTAAATACATCTTCCGATAAATACATCCGCTGATTGCAATCTGCACAAGCAATATACTGTATATATATATATATATATATATATATATATATATATATATATATATATATATATATATATATGTATGTGTGGTTGTTAATCATGGTAACACATGGCAATACGTACCTGCAGGGATTTTCCCTAATCAGTCAAAGCAGCCTTGTGTTGAGCTCGTATTTCCCGCTCCATCTTCTTTGAAGCTTAGAAAGGGTGTGACAGTGATCTCATAGTAATATCCCTCTGTTTCAGTTAATTTAATTAATTAGTTTTGTTTATTATACTTTAATTTAGTGTCCGTGGCAATTTTTAAAACAATATAACAACTAAAGATATTACAGTTAAAGATCTCTTCCGGTGAGTCATTATTCACAACATGCAGTCGATTTGCAGTATCATACTCGTAACTCATAATCAAATTATATTTGCCCACGGGGGTCGTGATGATGCAGGGTAACGATCACCACAGCTGTCCAGTCACCTGTCGGTTTGTATTACTTCATGTTTACTCATGTTGTTTTGTTTGTTTTAAGTCAGTGTGAACATGAACCAGACCAGAACTAAAAGACATATGTGTAATTGTATTTGCTTTAGTTTAAACCAAAATGTGCCAAACAAAATCTTTTATTAAATGTAAGAAAAGACCAAGTAGTGGTGAACTTTGTGATCCCTATCAGCTGTTAACATGTTTGGAAATGTGTCTCTGTCTTTGTTCATGAGATGGACATTGCTGCTACAACACATTACTGCAGTTTGTATTTCCACAGTGATAGTTCTCTGGCTTTCAACTGGGCTGATACAGCCTATACTGTTTGTTTGATTACAGTGCCGATTGTTGGTTTGAACCTATTTCATATTTAATTTCATGATGTAGATGTAGATATTTCTTTATGGCCCCTGTTCTTGCACTTTTATTTCAAACATTAATTTTTGAAATCCTTATGAAGGAGTTGTCAATATGCTGTCAATAGGCGGGGGTTGGGCTCAGCTGCAGAGGGGACAGGGAAGAGGCTTAATTGGCCTCAGCTGAAATCAATCTTTGATTGTGTCTCTCTGCTGTATAAACTTCAGTAGTGATGGAGGGAGAAGGAGACCAGAGAGCGCAGTTTGGCGCTGTGAGCACCACAAACAGGCAGGCATAAACGGCGGTTCGACAGTGGTGATAATAAAATGTTGATAAGTGCTATTTTGAGTGTGCTGCCATCATTGTTCTGAGGGAAACCCACCGGGGTAACAACAGATGGTTACAATGCCATTTTTGAAATGATGTAATTACGTATTACTATTAATTTAGGCCTGACTTACTAACTGAACAGTCCCGTGCACTTAATTTGTTCAAGTTGCCATCGAAATTTGCACTCCTACACCTGCTTGTATGTGAGGAATACTTAAATTGCTTTCTAATACATTTTTAATTTAATAGAAGATGTCAATGCCATGCACATGTCATGTCCAAAGTCTCTTCCTTTTCAATATTATATTATGAGAATGTACTTAAGCAGGTGAAAACCCAACCCACTGGTAATTTGAACCAAGGGAAAATACTAGCATGATTGTCGACAAATAGATGTATTTCTAAGCTTGTAAATGTTTTTAATTAAAGTAAAATTTGCCCATCCCTACCAGCTAAGACTGGGCAAGGCAAACACACGCACATAAATTACATAACTAGCTGTGCCAAATAGAAAGGTTTTTCAGGTCTAAACATTGTTGCGAAGTGAAGAAAAAAAGCCGCGGTCCAAACAGCTGATTCACTGCAGGCCCAGTTAGAAAATCCACGGCCCGCCACTGGTATATATTAGGGCAGGGCACGTTAATGCATTATAAATGCGTTAACTCAGCAATCCGTTAACGCCGACAATTATTTTATCATGCGTTAACTGCATGTTGTTGTTTTTTTGCATTGGGAGGGGCTTAACGTTGATGCAGCCACCAGCGTCCTTAGAATCGCAACGAATGACGGCGTGTATGAGCCTCCAGACGCACCGTCGTCAGGAGAATACACAAGTTGTATGAAACGGAGCGTACTACACAAGTAATGGCGTTACAACGTGCACCAACTGTTGCGCTCACTGAGACTACTGGACATCGCTGTGACCACAGTTATCTCTGAGTTACAGTTTGTAGCGTACCCCTCCGTCAGATGGTCTTTAAAGACCGTAGCTTTAGCCGTTAAACGGCGCACTATGCAATTTCCGTCCGTTTTCAACTTGTCAGCAGCTTATCCAAAAACAGGAAATCAGATACATTTTGCTTACGGCAGGCAAAAAACAGGAAACAAAAACAACAAAATTGATTGACAAACCGTTTCTAACTATAGAACACATATCGAGTTACTTACACAGTTCATTCTATTGATGAACTGTGGGTGCTGCTTCACATGCTTTGACTGACCCTTACTACTGAACAGACTGTTTATGCTGTTCCCTGATTAAATAAAATGTTTTTTCTGGTACCTGTTCAGAAGAAAAAAAGAATACCGGTTTATACACTGTTGTTAACTTGCTGTTGCTCCGAGAGTGCCTGTTATATTGTTCTGATAACATTACTTTAAAATAAAAGTGTGCAATACACTAGTTTTTTATTCATTATTGAATTTGGCGCATAATGCGATTAATTGCAGTTAATCACAGAAAAGTCATGCGATTAATCAGTTAAATTTTTTCAACTTTGCCCAGCCCTAATATATATATATCATGTCGCATACCCCTCCGCATGATAGTCCTGAACTTGACTGATGATTTAAAATGTATATTCCCAAAACCAACGTAAGAGCTGTGTGCAAAGGCACAAAACCGATAAGTATGTTTGCTTACTCCTCGTTTGCATTAATAGCACACACGCACACACACACACACACACACACACACACACACACACACACACACACACACAGAGAGCCAACACTCACGCCAATTTCCTTAAAACATACACAGTTATTCCAACTTTAACTAACCTTGTGCCTCTTCCATGGAGCGTTAATACCGTTACTATTTCTAATTTGTATACAAAACTGACCATTTTTTCAGTAGCTTTTTTTACATTCACTCCGCGCACATTGCAACTTCCTTTTTAACTTTGCGAGTTGCCTTCAAAATAAAAGCATCTCATTTTACAGGAAACCAGATAAATATAGCTTAACGCAGGCAACAAAAACCACAACATTGATTGACAAATGATAATTTTTCCGACAAACGCTTTGTGTCCCTTACTCCCGTAACTGTCCATGCTGGATCGGTCCACGTTGTTTTAAAAAGCAAGCATGGAAATACGGCGTTAATATGACTGCATCCAGCAGCTAGTTTAGCCAAACCGTCCTCGTGTAGCTTAGCTGTCTGCACAGAAGCTGCTTATCTTTCACGCCAGTCTGTTGTCTTATGGTGAGGTCCGGTTGATCTGGGACCAGGTGTTTTACCTGTAGTTTCTCCGCCAAAGTTCTTCTCTCAAACGGGTGTTAAAGGAGAGATTATACCGAGTTAGCATTTGGTCTCCTTTGAAGAGCAGTGCTCATGCTTGCACTCGCCGCTGTCATGTTGTTGTTTTTTGCGCAGATATCCTATTTTACAAATATCACTGGGTATATTCCATATCTCAAAAACACTATTGACAATTTGTACAATTTATTAATATTATTATATGTTTTATAATTAATAATATTATAAATATTATAATTTTTTAATGTATTTTTTGGGTGGCTGAAGGTGGGGCCAGGCCCCTCTATCGGCCGGCCGCCCCTCATAGTGATACTTTACGATACATATAAAGTGGCTAAGTTAGCACAAAGCAGTGGATGAATGAGAATGGCTGGACCACATTGGTTTGCTGATTTGTCAGAGGAAATCTGTGTATTCTTGTGACTTAACGGTTAACGGAAGGGTTTGTTTTGTAGCCATGGCCAGGACTGTGGCTCTCCAATCCTAATTGCAACCTCGGGAGGTTTAGGCTTGATTAGGCCTCCTTGATCCTGCCAGGAGCGTGTGTGTGTGTGTGTGTGTGTGTGTGTGTGTGTGTGTGTGTGTGTGTGTGTGTGTGTGTGTGTGTGTGTGTGTGTGTGTGAGTGTACATTAGTGTGTGTTTTATTAATGAAATCCACAGTTTGGCCTTTGTGGATAAATTCACTCCATGTGACCTGTGGAGAAAACCAGAGGCTCCAAATTAAGCCTCCAATTTAACAAGCAGTCTGGAAACGCAATACTGTGTAGGAGTCTGTGTGTGTGTGTGTGTGTGTGTGTGTGTGTGTGTGTGTGTGTGTGCATGTGCATGTGCATGTGCAATGTGTGTTTGTGCGTGTGTCAGCGGGGGGGAGAGAGGAAATGAGGAGTGGGAAGCTTTTGGCTTTGTCCTCATCCAATCCTCTGCCTCATAGCACTCTATCACTAGCTAACTGTATTCTATGAATTCAGAGTGCATATCACAGACTTGACATTCACATCTCTGAAATTAAGCTTTCCCCTCTTACTACATGTGTGTCCCCAACACCCATTCCTAAAGCTTGATTCAACCCAAGGGTGTCACGCTCTATCTATCCCCCAGTCTCTTTTTGCTCTTCCTGCATGTGTCTGCTGCTCTCTGTGCTAACCCGGAGAACTCGCTGCACCGCTAGGTAAAAATCCTGATGTCACTACAAATCCATCATCCACACACGACACAGCCACCCCTAAAACATCCTCAGGTCAAACACGCACACACGCACACACATACAGAAACTACACACAGCTGCAGAGTGTATCTGCTGACAATGCAGATCCAGGTGGTAAACACAGTTATGTTGTCTGAGCCTTTCTATCACCCACAAGTCCAACAGTATCAGACAATAAAAGAAAAAGGGAATTGCCAGCCCTCACCTACAGGCGCAAGCTACACCATAAACTGGCTTAACGCTGCAAAAACAACATCAAAGTCTCTCTCTTCATAGAATACACAGTGAACCACTTTCATATTTATCTATCACATTTTGACTACACTTCAATTTTCTGCAAGGTTCTTGGGCAATAACAGAAAGAAACACTTTGAACTAAATAAACAAATGCAAAGTAGGGATCTCTTGAAGCTTTGGAATTTAGGAAATATATTAAAGCAAAATGCAAATGGCCTCCACTGTGTGGTCCCTGACGTGGGGCGAGAGGGTACCGTCAGGCATGGGAGAAAAAAATAATCCAGGGGAGAAGAAATAGTTTCTTCAATTCAATTTCAATCCAAGTTTTTTGACTTTTGTAGCCTCTTGGCTGGGATTATATAACTGCTGGCCAAGTGGAAATCCATCCAAAGATATAAGCCTTTGTTGACGAATGTAACAGTTTTAAAACACTTGTTTTTTTTGCTGAACAAGCAACAGTGGGACTTGAGGCAGTTCAGCAAGAGTCTCATTAAAGAATACAAAGCAAATAAGGAACTACTGAGCCTCAGATGCTTTAGGATAAACTACCTGGACTGGGAGGGGAAAAGGCTGCAGCTATTCCCTTGTTACTGAACTCACTAACAGATGAAGAATGTAGCTTCTACTTTCCAGCCCTCTTTAATAAGAGTCTGATTTTATCCGTCCATCTCCTAGACAGACAGGTGAAAGTGACCGTCAGTAAAAGCATTTCCTCTCTCTCCCTTCCACTCCTCTCTCTCTCTCTGTGTGTGTGTGTGTGTGTGTGTGTGTGTCTCTCTCTCTCTCTCTCTCTCTCTCTCTCTCTCTCTCTCTCTCTCTCTCTCTCTCTTTCTGCTCTCCTCTCTCCTGCACCTCCCAACAACTTCATTTTTCATCACACTGGTTTTCAGAGGGCCGTGGCTTTTTCTCCTCTCCACCGCCCTCAGCTGGTATATTTAAATTGTGTCTAACCTCCTCTTCCATTTCTGTCTGATTGTCTTCATTAATTGCTTCTTCCTTGACATTAATGCTTTGTGGTTCACTTTCCCACCATGTGTGTTCATATTAGTGTTATGTTTAGTTGATGAATTAATATCATTAAAACAACTGTAAACAGCAACTATTTTTATAATTCACTTTTCAAGCAAAAACACCAAAACGTTATCTGGTTCCAGCTTCTCAAGTGTGGGAATTTGCTGTTTTTCCTTGTTTTATGTTTTTTATTTGATATCCTTCAATTGTGTTAATTCATGGTTGGCTTATTATACCTTGGGCTAGAAAATTGTGATTTAAATCTTTAGAGTGAACTGACGATAGTGAATCATCATCGTCACGGAACAAATGAGTAGCTTTCATCAGTGGAGCTCGTCACTGTTGGTTGAGAGTGCCTTTGTTAGCTCAACTGTGAAATATTAAACAGAATGTTACCTTCTTGTTAAATGCTAATTAAAAGACTGCGAAAGCCACGGAAAACACCATAATGGGATAATAGACTGCTGAACTATTGATCAAAAGTTCAGAGTTTGTGCAGGCTACCTTTGTGCTGAACTAAGTGTGACAGCTTGGACTGAATGTTCTACTGAACTGAACACTGGATTTCACGGTGCTATGAGCCAATCTTTGAGCTGAACTGAACAACATTATTTAATCCTGTAACCTGTTTTTGCTTAGTTCACTGAGTTATAATTCCCTTATTGTGACATCTAGCTAGGCATGCAATGTGATATGTTGTTATTTTAAGTTCAAATATAAATCTAGAAATTTCTGAAATTCCATTTGGCATGTGAGCAGTGCTTTGCATGTTCTGGGACATTTTTTATGGGAAAAAAAAAAGTTTATTTGGTTATGTGCCTTTTTGTTTTTATCTGTTTCCTAATTCCATTTTATCTTTTTATCATTTTTGTCGAATGATGTACACATGAAGTATAATGTATGGTGTATGATGTCAGCAAGTTGTTCCTATTTGCACTTCAATTTCACAGAGTCATGACTCTGTCAAGAAGCAAAGTCATTCTTGATGAAAATGCTTCAATTGGGTGTCAAACACACGCACACAAAAACATGGCCTGCTTAGAGGAAACCTATCATGTTACCCACTGGAGATTACGAATTGAAGTGCCCTATGAGAACCACACACACACACACACACACACACACACACACACACACACACACACACACACACACACACACACACACACACACACACACTTAAAAGCACATAGTGAGCACTCAGTGTGGCAAACTCGCAGGCAATATTGTGTTTAAAATCAGTCATGTCAGGTTATAAGAGGAGCTGCTGCTGGGAACCTCAAAAATATTCAATCTGAGCGTGAAAAGCTCCATCCAGAACTATATTCATCCATGTGTGTCAGTGGAGGACTGCCAACGCTGCTGGTTATAGTTTATGTAGAAAAAAAAGTGGTTGAGAGGGAGAAAGCGATGGAGCGGGGTAAAAGTATATTAGGGGAGTCAACAATCCACTGTCCCTGTTGTTGTGTTTTTTCCTTTTTAGAGAGAAAGAGATGCTGATCAGTGATGTGAGTAGATGATAGCAGGAGGTAATGGTCAGTGTCCAAGCTGCCCTCAGAAACTCATGTCTTAATGAATACTTAAAGAGGGGCAGAGAACTTGGGAGATGGTGAAATGGCTTTGGTGCATCTTCTCTCCCTTCCTTTCCCTCCTTTCTTTGTCCCTCCTTCTCTGACAGATGAACATGCGGGGCAGGAGTTTATAAAGAACAATGTGGAGATCACAACGGGGCATCTCACTGATAGCTTCAGTCCTCTGGTCTCATTTTGTAACTCTCCTAAACTCCCTGGGTTCAGACCTATTTCTCTGCCCTAAATGCATAATTTTGTAAATGAAGCATCTGCTTGTGTGGTCCCAGTAGGCCCATGTGTATCAGGCTGAGGCTGACACACGTCATCACTCAAAAATAGTGTTGCTAACAGTCCTCAGAAATATGTAGCATCTAGGAAGTGTTTTTGGAATGAAAGCTATGTCTTCATACCTTAGAGTTTCAGTTTGTTAAATGTTACTGAAGCAATACCAAGAAGCAGTGTAGGGTTGTGCAAAAAATATTACAACATAAAATATGAGCGCAGATGCTGATTACTGCAGAGGCGATGAATCATGACACTAAAAAGGTGGATTGCTCTGTCAACTGAAACAAAGTCTCGATTTAGGTTTTCCTAAATTAGGACAGGCCTTTTATCAAGAGCACATTTGTTCTGTGTCTGGCACTGAAGCCGCACAGATAAAGCAATACACTGGAAGTTTTCAGACAAATAATGCACTGGAAAAACTGCAGAGAAAAGCCAAGAAGGAGCTGTCAATATGAATCTGTGCAAAATCCCTGTTAACATGATGTCAGTGTTTTGACAGTAACATAACTCTTGGTGTATTGGCGTGACAACATAATTACAGTGAAAACATGTCAATACATAACTGGCTCTGCGGAAGTCAAAAACTGATTAGGCCCTGTTGCGATAGAGTGTGTTTTAGCAACATATGCTTTTTGTAGTTGTTTTCAATGAGGGCGAAATATTTTGCATGCCTCACGTTTTTCCACTCTCTGCGCCTCGCATTTTTTCATGAGTTCTCTCAATGCCTCAAGTTGAAAAAATATAAACTCTGAGAGAAAAGCTTCCTGCATCATTAATGCTTTTTTTGCTCATTGTTGTGACTTTTGCTGTATACAGCAAAAGGAAAAAGCCGGCCTGGAGGAAAATATGTGCTGTACTGATTTTCGGGTACATTGTTTTCATCCATTTAAACTGTGGTAATAACTATGAGGTGGCGAGCAGTTCATGGTTTGTGTTAAGCTAAGATTAGCACTCATTCGGTGTAGCAACAAAAACTCTGAAAAAATCAGGCAGCAAATGGCAGTTCGGTGGGGTGTGCATAACACAAACTTCACCCTTTTCTTTTTGTTTGTCTCTCCTGCCCAGATCACTCCTCATTGCCTTCCTATTTCACCTTGCAGCATGGTGCACATAACTTATGCATGCTGTTTCATACAGGTTGCCATGATTTGGTGTCTGCCTGTGAGTATTTTCGTGTGTGTGTGTGTGTGTGTGTGTGTGTGTGTGTGTGTGTGTGTGTGTGTGTGTGTGTGTGTGTGTGTGTGTGCGTGAATGTGTGAATGTGTGTGTGTGTGTGTGTGTGTATGTGTGTGTGTGTGTGTGTGTTTAACCAGCAGCCATAGATAGCAGCAGAGCAATAATGCTGTATAACTCATCCTAATGATCCACAGTGAAGCAGCAGGTAAGGTCAACACAAGAGACTGTGGTGGAAGGTGAACTGCCTGGACACACACACATGGACAGACTTATGAATGAATCAATCCCCAATAAACACATCTCCAGGTCATATATACCCTGCCAATCTCTATATCACTTTCTCCCATATTTGCCTGCAACCCATTTATTTTTTAGCCTGGCCTTTTTCTTCTCTCCATTTCTCCATCTCTATACCTCTCCTCCCTCAGCCCTTCATCCCTCGTCTTCCACTCCCTCCCTCCATCCCTCTGTCTCATGATGATATTGTTGGAGGTCAGTTGACGCCCTGAGGAAGAGGGTTGATGAATAGACCATGATCACTGGCTGTAATTACAGTGTCAAATGAACTGTTAGCTGTCCAGTATGTGCAGGTTTAGTGTGTGTGTGTGTGTGTGTGTGTGTGTGTGTGTGTGTGTGTGTGTGTGTGTGTGTGTGTGTGTGTGTTCTCTTCTAATGTGCTAGTCAGCTCCCCACAGATGCAGCTGCTATATCAGCATACACAACAACAGATGGGCTCCAGTTACACACCCGCACACACACACACACACACACACACACACACACACACACACACACACACACACACACACACACACATACACACACATGTAAAACCATTTTTCTCACGTATCATTTTTCAAAGTCTGAAGTTATAAAAAAGACAAGTAGCATCTTCAATTAGAATATTTAGAACTGGATGTGTGTTTGTGTGTTTTGTGGAGCATGATGCTTTTGTCTTCATCCTTCATCTCATACAGGAGCAGACAGGTTTGTATCTAAACCCTTAACCACAATACATCCTGTCCTTGCAGATTAAACTCAGCAGGACCCTTTAACAGTCTGGCAGATATAGAGTTTTGGCACACACACACACACACACACACACACACACACACACACACACACACACACACACACACACACACACACACACACACACACACACACACACACACTTCAACATTATTACCAACAGACCAGGGTGAGCTATTGACTTCTACGAACATCTCTCCAGCACACATGATAATGGCGAGCTGAAGCCACTGGGGCAGCAGATCAGGAGCTGAGCTGGCAAGATTCTGAGGCAGACAGACGGACAAACAGAGAGTTCAGTTTTTCTGATGGGTGAAATTGTGTCTCTTTTTTGTTTCTGTCTTACTCATAGAGAGGAAAGAGAGAGACGTTCTTGAAGCTGGTCCAATCTACTCCTGAGTATTTTCAAATTCAAATTGTTCTCTCCAAAACTGTAAGTTTATTTTTTTGGAAACACGTTTTGGAAACACGTTGTGAACACAGCATCGACACATCACCGCTACTTTTCATCTTTTAAATTGATTTGCAAATGTATTAGCATACCGTTGCCTATTTCCACATCCAGCCGGTAGCAGCATTATCATTCATTTGGAGCCATGTTTCTCTCCGCTTGAGTTCAGACTCTTGAGTCCAATGTTGACTCTCTTTTGACTGTTTTCGCTGTTTTTAGTCTCTACCAACTCCTTCGGAAAATATCTGGCTCTTTAGCTGCTAAACACTCCACTTTGTTCACCACCAGTTGCTAACTGCGTCTGTCTGTTGTTTGGTGCTGAGCAGGTAGGGAACAGTGGGTTTTTATTTTTGATTTGAAAAAAAATTGAGGCTAAAAATGATGTAATGCAGCAGTGAGGGTGAACCAAACATTAAACAGCTGAACAGTGAGCTGAAACTCCATATAAACCTCAGCTCCATTACAAGGAGCAAGCTCTATCATATTGTTAAAATATGTTCACATATTGATACAATTTTCTATTATAAAGTATAGTGATTATATTCACATTAAACTCTGCTCTCTGCCAATGAGAGTCAGAAACAAGCCGGCATAGAAAGAGTGTGATTGTTTCTGCATCTGAGTTTTAGAGTTATGTGGTTTTCTACATTCTGTTAATCTGGGCGGACATTTTCCTGTGTTGCACTGTAAATTGAGTAAATAATTTATACTGATGTGTCCATGTTCCTGCAAAACATACATACACACACACACACACACACACACACACACACACACACACACACACACACACAGAGAGACACACACACACACACACACACACACACACACACACACATTCACATACCTTTGTTTCCATGGATGCGTTATGTGCACGAGAAAATAGTCACCTAATCAAAGTCAAGAGCTGCATCTGAAGGAAGAGGAAACATGGATACACGTTCACTGTCATGTGTGTGCCTTTGAGTGTGTGTCTGAGTGTGTACGCTTGTGGATGCCATGAAGAAAGACAGAGAGAGAGCCTGTGTGTGTCTAGTTGGTATTCCAGGGTGGCTTGTTGTGAGTGTGGTTTCCTACAATTCTTATCAGAATTGTGATCACAGAAAACTGGTCTCCTCAAATGGAACACATCCCTCCCTCGCACTATCAGGGATGCACACACACGCACGGTCGCACACACACACAGACAGACAGACAGTCATCCCTATGTTTCTCTGTTCCTGATTCCATCCCTCGAGTCTAATTCAATCTTCAATTTATAATCTGTCACAGAAACACGCGTAGCCAAGAACATGAATGCAATTTGGAACAATCTGAGGTTAGTATGTCTGTCTTATGAATACATAAGAGTTTTTTGTTTCTCTTTTAGAAGTCCTGCTCAGAACCCGCAGACAGCTAAAACAATTGCTGGCTTTAAAAATGTAAAAAAAAGAACAAAATGCCTCACCAAATACAACGTAACAGGGAGGAGAAACCATGTAATATTCAATGGGAAAAGTAAAGAGTTTGACATTTTGAGGACTGGTGGGAGCAAAAGGGGGTGGAAAAAAAGAAAATGGCTGCCAGGTTGTACTTGAATTAGTCTCTTTCACCCTGCACTTTATTTTCTAAGATTGAAACACTCACTTTTTTGTATGAAGAAATGGATTAATTGGCAACCCAGTAATATAGTCAAGTAACTCAAACTGCATAACCTATGTACTCACTTTAAAGCAACTCAGCGCTTCAGTAGTGTGGTAGATATGCTCGCTATTATGCTGAGGAATGCATCACACAGCAGTTCATGCAGAGGTAAAAAAAAATTCACAAAAAATATTGAGATCTTGTTCAAAATCTGGCTTTGCTTCATTCTGAAAAATGTGTCCTAGTTAGCATCCTGCTGCTCAGTGTACACACTCACATGCACACACACTAACACGTTCCTATGCTGCTAATGAACTGGCTGCTTCCTCACTTGGGATTTATCTCCTTAGATGTTTCTCTCTCTCTACCTTCACTACATCTCTCCTCCCCTCCCTTCTGCATTCCCATGTCAGCTTCTACTCAGGATTTAGACACTTGACGTGTGTAACTCATAGACTCAGACTGGCAAGTTTTATGAACCCAAACACACACTAATAATATGCAAAATGACAGCATTTTTCCCCAAAACAATTCAAAGTTAATGAGATACATGTTGTGCTTTATCCCAAATAAGCCCCCCCCCCCCCCACACACACACACACACACACACACACACACACACACACACACACACACACACACACACACACACACACAGCAGTATGCGGTAATCTTCAGTCACTGAATATATTAACACATGTCAGTAGGACACCTCTTGTAAGTGGCTGAGCTGTCACCTCAGCATCTGCAAATTGGATGAACAAATACATCTATAATTCTCAAACATCACAGGCTATTTGAAACGCACTAATCCCCACATCCATAATGTATTCATGTTATCCGTCTTCACGCTTGATATACACAACCCCTCTTATTCAAATATTTGTTTTCACATCCTTTTAATAAAATGTGCATGGATTGATTTGCAGAATGTTTAAAGCATTGAGTCTCTCGCCTATAGATAGTTCAGAAATCCGTTTGAAGACCAAAAGATAGACGTGCATCTTAGTTTAACATTGTATTGTTGTGATATGTGTGGTAATTCAAGCAGCTAGTTATTTATGCAGGTCACAGTTATGTTTCATCAAAGACTTGTAGTGTCAAACAGCTCTACATTTAAAACCCTACATTTAAAGCCCTACATTTTTAAGCAGACTTCAAACATGATTTTTTTTAAGTCAATCATATAAGCTGTTTTACTCGGAGGCTGAAGCGTATGAATTGTTCAAGCCAGGTTAAACAACCTTTGAAAATCATCTGGTGCCTGTGTGTTACAGAATTAGAGAATAGGGAGAGAGGGAAAAAGAGAAGATGGATTATCATCACTAATGTCAGCTAACACAAAACACAAAGTAAAAACTGCTGCTAACATGGCTGTTTGAAACCTCATCTTCAGTTCAGTGAACGCCTTACATGGGAATCCTGGGATCTATAAAATAGATATGAATTTAACCTTTAACCACCCACTGTTTGGCCTGCAGGACGCTAGCACCATTCAGACTACCAACCAGCACAAATACAAATTACAGAAATGTATTCAGCTGAACTGGAACAAAAACTTTGATGACGTCTCCAAACATTTAAAGCAGTCTGAAAACTTTGTATCCAATATCATGCAAAGTATTGTCAACACGTTCATTGTGATCATTGTGTTTTAAATCAATACGTCTAAATTTAACGCTATGTATACTTCATTTTCTTTCCAAGTTGTAGGTTACAATTTATCATATTATGGATTGTTTTACTTTACTTAGTTTGACAGTTGTCTGGATTGTACTTTTTTAGAAGAAAGAAGAAGGTGAGAGCTTTTGTCAATGTTGATGAGAGGCTCCTAAAGAAGTCCTAAAATGTTGCTTGATTACACAACACATTGAAAATAGTCAATTTATTTTAAATTCAGAAAACCCTTACTTAAAAGTGAGGTGGCTGTTAATGGGTTAGAGAGAGAAATATTTGTGTTTTCCCCCACAACACCATGTATTGTGTTTGTGCCTAAGGACCCAAGTTAGACACCAGACACCAACATGAATTCCCTGTGGTGCCAATAAATGATAGTGTTGCATTTGCCCCCTCACTGGTTTTACTAGCAGCTGTAGCTAGCTGTAGGGCGCTATCTCACAGACACAGGCTACATCAAAAACAACGGTGGATAAACAATTAAGTGGTCACAGAGGTGTACGAATTACAAGAGCAGTTTGTTAAAAAGTTTGGATGCAATTTTTTACACAGCTTAAGAGTGTGTGTGTGTGTGTGTGTGTGTGTGTGTGTGTGTGTGTGTGTGTGTGTGTGTGTGTGTGTGTGTATGTGTGTGTGATTGAGTGAGTGAGTGAGTTGGTGGGTCCATAATTAAACCTGAGCTTCTCCAGAATAACACACATTTACACATATGCATGCACGCATGCCCATGCACACCACCTGATTATGCCTGATTACAGAGCGCGGCCTCTGGGTGTGACAGCAATTCAGATGTACGGCTCGGCACACACATAACACACACACACACACACACACACACACACCTACAAAAATATAAATCTGTGCACACACATACACTCAATAAACACATCTGGCAATCAGCGATATGCAGAAACACACAGCAGGGAGAAGAGGATCAGTGGGATATTGATATTACAAACACACATTCATACACCTGCTCTCTCTCTCTCTATCTCTATCTCTATCTCTATCTCTCTCTCTCTCTCTCTCTCTCTCTCTCTCCAACACACACACACTCCACCCCTGACAGAGATACAGACTGTTACTGACAGGCTGGAGGACAAATGACTTCCTGGCAGCCATCATCTTCTCGCCTCTTAATCCAGGCTGTGGGAGGCAGGCTGTGTTGACATCTGAGACCAGTGTGTGGAATCCTTTCATATCTGACCTTTAACACAGCCAGACCAGAGCAGGTAAAGGTCTACAACCCCCCAGTGACTGAGAGAGAGAGAGAGAGAGAGAGAGAGAGAGAGAGAGAGAGAGAGAGAGAGAGAGAGAGAGAGAACACTGGGACAAATTGATAGACCTTGAATAAAAACCTATTAGCTACAAAGACTTTCTTTTCAAGATCACTCATTTAGATTCCCTTTTTTCTCAATAGAATGTTGTGCTCATGACACAATATTAGCAAAAGCTTGAAATGGTGTGATCGAGCATAACTATATTCATGTATTCTGTGTACTTGTGGATTACATTTATATTCATAAACATAGAATACGTTCCTCAGGGCCTTGAATAGGTGGCCTTACTTTAGGCCCTGTTTGAACCACATTCTCACCACATCATGTGATTGCATCATTAATACAGCATCACAGTGAAAATATGTTTTATTAAATGTCAAAAGTAAAACGTCTCAATTTAATACTGATGCCTCTATATTAACTATAAGTGGTGCCACCGGTTTGGATCCCGCACAAAATCAGATGAAATCATGCGGGTTCCCCATAAACTCCTTTAGCTCAGACTCAAGCGGGGCCTATAGCAGCAAACAGCCAACCCAGATCCGGCTTCCCCGCCGCCTCCGACCTGCAGTTGGAAGCTGCAGCAGGAGGAAGAGAGCTTATTGTGAGGCAGAAGCGTTTTTTTCCAGTCCCCGCTGGGAGTAGTAATAATAATGTAAGTAATATCCAGCAATGAACAAATTCGCTCAATATTTTGCTGTCAATACATCCAATGCCAGTGTTAAAAATAATTGTTCAACATATTTGGGCATGTACTTATTTGCTTTCTTTCCGAGAGTTAGATGTGATTTGATACCAGAAGAAGAAGCTCTCTCATATCCGTCCTTTAAATGTGAAGCTTAAGCTGATTGTAATTACTGTGAGGTAGCAGCAGAGTCCACAAAGTTACTGGATCCAGCCAAGAAATAGTTGGGCAAACAACCCCCCTCATATACTACAACATGCCATTGTTACACTTATGAATTAGAGACCTTTAGAGGGGCTGCATGCTAATTTTGTTATCCTTGTGCTAGCTTTCCTGTTTTATAATCTTTGTGCTAAACTAAGCTGATTTCCTGCTTGCTGTAGCTTCATATTTACTGGATAGACATGATAATAGCACCAAACTCCTCATCTAACCAAATTGTCCAATATCCTCAAGTCTTTCAATAGGATTGCAATAAAACTTCTAGACTAGTAAGGTTGCTTTAATGTGACATGATGGCAAGTGTTAATCATGATTATCACCAAACGACCGCCCACATTCACAGCTCTCCCCAGCTGGGAAAAGGGAGATAAGGGCAGGCTTTGACCTGCCACCCGTACCCACGACACCTGCCACATGGGTCAATCAGCCAGAGGTGCCACGTCTGTTAGGGCCAGGGTGAGCCGGGTAGCTGGTCACCAAGCAGTTTAATCTCCAACAGATTCCCACCACCTGGCTTTACTGGCATCGCACCAAGGCCTGCAGCCCTCCAATCTGGCAACTCCTACTGTCATATTGCACAGGGTTCAACGGAAAGTGAACTGGAAATGGACGGATGGATGGATAGATGGACAAAGCGCATAAGCGCAGGCAGGGCATGCAGCCTATTTGAACCTCCATCTCTTAAAGAAACGGTTTGAACACATCATCTTCTGTAGTGCCCTCATCAGTCCTGCTGTGTGTTGGGCACAGTTAGAGCCATGGGTGGCCCGCAGGCTATACTGCTGCATAAGTGTATGTGAATACATGAATGTTTGCCTCGGGGGAGGCTTTGCTCTTTGGTCTTTGATTACCAGTTTGCAGTCAGGCTTTTCAAAATGACACAATTCTTAGATTCCCCTTCAGCAATATAGCGTGTGGCTTGTACTTAAATCTCTCATCTGTTGGATGAGGATTTAGCTTTTCGGGTTGGCTGTCCACGTCTTTGTTGTAAATGTGTGCTGCAGAATTGTTTTATTCCTCTGAATGCAGTGAGAGGTGTCTTAGCTCCAAAATGAGGCTGAAGAAAATCAAACAAATGCTTGTTTTAGTTTTACAGCGTAATCAAGAGGGTTATACAGTATTTTGCATCAAAGGTATAACTGGCTGCACTAGATTGCATAACCAACAAGAATTTGTGACACATTTTGGACCCAGCAGATTAATTTCCCTATCCTCCAAATCCGCCGCTCAGCACATTATCAGCCTTTCAACACAAAAAAATAAAACATGCACACAGACCCACACTATGCCCCCATTCAACCAACATCCGCACACACCCACACGCACACACACACACACACACACACACACACACACACACACACACACACACACACACACACATACACACACACACATATACACACACACACACACACACACACACACACACACACACACATAGTCTCACTTTCAAGCCAGACTCTTTGGCCAGACTCTCACTTTGTAAAAGGTTTAACTAAATGATGCATTTGTGTTCTATATTAATTTTTTAGTTCTTTGTATCTATCTGAATCTAAATGCTTTACATTACATGTGTTGGGTTGTTGTCGGAACAAAACAAATCTTTAAATTTAGATAACGCTGTTATCACACACAAAAAGACAAATGTATTGCAAGTGTCTAGAGCTGAAACAGATATCTTATATATTCGTTCTGATCAAAAATCAATACCCCAAAGGTATTCAATTGACAATGATATGAAGCAGAGAGGAGCCATGAACTGCAAATATGTCGTATTTTTCACTTGACTGACTCAAAAGAATAACAGATGGCTAGATTAGGAAAATTGCTATGGTTCATTGCGATCTCATTTTGAATCTTGGAAACACTCTGCATTAACATTCATGTGAGTAAATCAATTTTTACTGAATTAAAGTAAATTGAGTTGATTTAAATGAAGACATGTGCAGTGCAGGAAACAAGAGACAGGCACGTCTTTCAACACCCTGACCCATTTGAGTGTTTAATAATAGTCCACAAAGTTCCATGAATCATGGTTATTAAGCACAGTAAGAGAAAATATTTTCATTTAAGTCCTCTGGCTGCTTATTTTTCACGATCGCATTGAGCAGAGAAGTTTCAGAGATACAGACACCGAGCCCTCACTCACGATACCAACAAACAGCATCACCATGACTCAACATAATAATGTAGTTAAGCAAATGAAGAGCTTATATTTGTGCTGCTCTCCGCTGCCACTTGAAAACACAGAGGCCGAGTCTGAGAAAGGGAGCACCCAGATTGAAATAGATGAGTGTAAGGCAAGAAAAGAAGCTGAAAGGCAGACAGAGAAAGCGAGAGGAATGGTTCGTAGGTGGGAACCTTGAAAAGCTTTTGTTCTCTGAACACAGAAGGTTAGTGAGGCATCACTTGGCAGGTGGTTCAAAGCAACAAACTCTAAATCAATCGTTTACAGCATGTCCAAACAGACTCACACAGACATGCACACACTGACACACAAAAGGACATACACATAGTAGCAACCACAAACAAGAAGACACTTTGTAGTAGACCTGTGTTGAGGGAGAAAAAAAGTTTTCACTTTTTCACTTCCTTTATATGCTTGAAATAGGAGAGTCTGGCTTGACACTGAGACTGTGTGTGTGTGTGTGTGTGTGTGTGTGTGTGTGTGTGTGTGTGTGTGTGTGTGTGTGTGTGTGTGTGTGTGTGTGTGTGTGTGTGTGCGTGAGTGTGTGTGTGTGTTGATGTAAAGTGTGTGTGGCCATGCTGTGTTTCTTTAATGAGCTCGGTTTACACACTTCGTTAATTGGCTGGCACAGTAAAGGACCATCCAAGATCTACAGGCCAGTCTGCACACACACACACACACACACACACACACACACACACACACACACACACACACACACACACACACACACACACACACACACACACACACATATACAGATACACATCTCCATTTCACTGTGCTTATTTATTCATGTATTAGTTAGTTTGTTCCACTAGGTTCACTTTCAGGCTGCTGTAGTAATTGCCACTATATTCCCTGCATTGATTTCCACTCCAACGGCAACGCTCTGTGCCATGCACATGAGCACACACACATACACACATGCACACATAGTCGCTGACTCCCTGTGCAAATCTGCCTTTGCAAGAAACAAAGCAACTGCAAATTGTATTCTCACTCAATTTATCCATCCATTTATCCATTTATGTGTATCTCCCTAACATGCATTAATTTTGTGGTAACAAAGAGACAGGTGAGACAGCAAGAACTGCAGCCATTCTAATTAAAGTTTCTGGGAAGGGAAGAGAGCAGAGCTTTCTTTCAGCACATCCCTCATCCCACTGGCTGTAAAAATAGCATCAACCCCACAATCCCGGGCAATGTTCTCTCTGCTTCAAGCTCAGGGCAGGTTTCTGGTGAGCAATAGGAGGTACAGTGGAGATATTTCACTGTTTCTGTACAAAAAATACAGAGCGGCCAGACCCCGTCCACATCGGCGTTCTGTTCGAGCTGTTTGTGATAGTGCATTCGGACTGGACTGTGTATGTGTGTGAGAGAGCCATGCAAAACATGATTACAGATGGGAGTGGTGGATGTGTGTGTGTGTGTGTTTGTGGGTATGTGGGCAGGCAGGACAGGAGGCCTGCTGGGAGAGATAACTGCTCAAATCTGTCCTCTCCTTCTCACTCACACCCTTCTGCTCAGACCTCTAAAAGCTTACCCCTTAGGCTTACCCTGCACACACACACATACACACACACACACACACACACACACACACAAGCACAGACCCACACACGTACGCACACACAGGATCCTCATATCAACCCTTTCCCCAACTCCCATTTCAGCCGTCACAGTTTTCTGAAGTCCATTGGAGCTGTGGTTGATTTGGGTAAAATGGACATGGAGAGACAAGAAAAAGAGAGATGGACAACAAGTGCATTAGCACAGGTCTGTCCCGCTGGGGGTTATTATCTATTAATGAGGTGCAAGTTCACACATGCATGCGTATAGATGCACATACACACTCACGTACACTAGCAAACGCACATTCACGCAGTGAAAGTTGGAGAGGGGTCGTTTAATATTAAAACAGGAGGCTTTAAAGTCTGAATTGAATTAGGGTGACACAAGGAGACACTGTGTTCCCCCAAAAACTATTAAAATCTCATGCATTCTACAAATAACATACTGCATGAAACTTAAAACGAAGGCAAACAAAGCTCATTTCACGAATCTCCATCTTTTGTGAATCCTCCATGTGCTCACTTTTTACAATGACTTTTTTTTTTTTTTTTTGGTAGCAGTTCCTTTGCAGCGACCCATTGCCCTCCCATCTCTTCTTTGTCCCTATAGACAAACAACTACATGTCAGATATATTTTCTCTGCACCATGCTTCACTGCAGTGACAACATTAGTAAGAAATTATTGTGATCTGAAGAATGTATGTCAAGCACACCAAGTGGGCTACACCTACCACTGCTAACATGTTTGGATCCTGGTGTTTGTTCCTGCAGCACCACGGACAGCTCCCTCATTGACTCCCTCTGCTCTGGTCGGCACCACCGACAGCTCCCTACTGCACAAGGTACAGTCTGGATGACACACGACAGCAATACTCAGAAAGGGGGTTTAGGATGTCCTTTTAGAACCTCATCAGTATAGTCAGGAGTATGCAGATTGTGTAGAATATTCCTACCTCTAAACAAACAATATCAAAAAGACTCACAGCTCAGTCTGTCACTAATTCCTACGGTGCACAAATACAGATGGTTAAATTATAATATTACCTGATGTCTCATTGATCACGCTGCATGTTCGTGATGACATGTAACACTCCATTCTCATAATTTCAACTAGTTCCTGAGTTTTATGTACAGTAAACTCAGGAAACACAGTATTTTGTGTTGCTCAGTAAAAAAAAAAACATCAACTTGCAGAGTCATAATTAAATCAGGAATCTTTAAACAAGACTAAGACTATAAAGTATATATATAATGTACTTTAGAGTCATCTATTATAAAGTACAAAAGTAGCTAAATCCTAATGCCACCATAGTAACAACAACAATGCTTACATGCTGATGTTTAGCAGGCATAATGTTTTCCATGTTCACCAACTTAGTGTTGCATCGTGTCATGTTTTGTCTGTGTTGGACCAACAGACCAACATTGCTATCTACAGATGCATCACTATCATGGCTATACTTTGAACCTGCTGCTGTCTAATTTTCACATAATAGTGCAGGCATTCTTCATACGTTAAAGCCAAATCATTTCTTTTCTAGATAAGAGCAGAAAACATATTGACTGAAAATAATTGACAATGTAATTCCTTGTGACCAAAAGCCCTAAAGCCATCAGCATCACAAATAAAGCTCCTATTTGTGCCCTTTTCTGCCACAGCTGCAGTCCGGGGGAGGACACAAGGCCGGCTTAGCCTCATCACATAAAGGCAGGCGGAATGCTAATAAAGTTGGATTCAATCAAATTGAAAGCAGTCTTTTGGCAATTCATGGCTTTAAAATTTGAATTTTTGTTCTGTATTCAGAGCCTCTCTCTGCCGCTCCCACAGAGCCTGAGTCTTATCCTGACGCAAACTGAGAGAATGGTGTGTTATCTACTGACTTTGTCACTTTAATTGTACACAAAAAATTGTATGATTATAAATTATCTTCAAGTGGTATGAGTCAAATTCTCTTTTTATTGCAAGATGATATTTGGTGCTCAACAGAAACTGCTTATGTTCCTTTCCTCAAAGTATATCATCTTTTTGTAGTCACTTTTGCTTTTTCCTCACGTCATTTGTTCATTAAGTCCTGTTTTCTGGCGGCACTGACACATATCTTTGTCTTTTCAGCCTTGGGGGTTATCACTAAATCCAGCTAAGCAACACATCTCTGTAATGAACAACTGTGGCTGCTGGCAAAAAAATATTGTGCATCATTATCTGTCCACCAAATGTTTTTCTCCTGAAAAGACCAAACCAGCACTGAATATTTAAAATAACTATACGATACTAATTAACTAATAGCAAATGTAAAATCCACATACATGTTGTGTTCAGTTATAAACAGCATTCAAACAATATTTATTTGTATTAAACGTTGCATATTAAAACCGACCCAAACACCAGGTCTGTGTTCATGCACATCTGCATGGCTGTAGTTTTCACCCTGTGTGAGTCTTTAGAGTGCTCTAGCTAATGGCAGTGTCATAATATTAGTCATATTAGGAGGGGATTAGTAAGAGAACCCTTCTTAAGGATGTGATCCCTGGGAGGGGGTGCCAGATACTGCTTGTATTACTGTCAGCCCAGTCTCGCACACACACTGGGAGCTGAGCAAGTCTCGCCTGCTCTCCTCAATAGGATCTGTAGAGAAACATGTCCCACCAAAACGCACCAACTGTAGCTCATTCCCCTCTTCCACTGTTTTTTTTTTTATATCTCATCTATTGGAGTGCTGGTGTGAAACATGTCTTGTAGGAAAACAGAAATGCTCTGGCTGTGTTGGAAGGTTGAAGTGTACAGATTAGGAGAACAGGACCTATGCTCTTGAGCTTCTTAACAAGGTGTTCGCTGTTACTGGGCAGACTGTGTCATTTACGGTTGAAGCGACTTGAAGGGACTAAAGTGCATGATGTTGTGCATGATGTTGTGCATGATGTTGTGTTGATACCAGTGACGGCTGGCTGGTGGAGGGCGCACATGCAGCGGCACACCAGCCACTAAGCTTATTCAGTGTCAACAGCTTCCATAGGATCCAATGGGAAGATCAGCGGTTCAATCCTCAGCCTCTACAGTCTGTCTGTAGAAATTGCTCCCAAGGGCTGTGCCATCACTGTGTGTCAATATCCAAGAGTTTAGCTCATTGGGTGACATCTTGCATCACAGCTTCCGCCATCGGTGTAGGAATGTGTGTGTGAATGGGTGAATGTTGACATGTAGTGTACAGTGTTTCGAGTGGTCGGAAGACTAGAAAGGAGCAGCATTTACCAATGTGTAGCTATTAATACGATATCATCCATTTCCAGCTCCACTGGTCCAGCCATCTGTCAATGGCAAGATAGCATGGTAGGCTAAACTGTAGGCTGTTGCAATTGTTTCAATGCTACTGCACATTGAAATTGCAATAACAGAAGCAGTAGGACTTTAAGCATCAAGCACAATATATGTTTATGAAGACTTATAAAAATGAAAGTTTAATTTGTATGTAAGATAAGCTGTTGCATGTAATGTGGTTTGTTTTTTTGAGTAAATGTAGTCTTCTGCAGTTGTCTCTCTGCCCCAAGCTAAACCACAACATTGCTTGTGTGTCGTAGCCCCATCCAGGTAAATAATCATCACCAGTCACTGGTTGATACATGGACAAAAAAGGATTGAAATGTATATTTATTCATTTCTCCATCCACTTCTTCAGCTCTGCCATTAGTGGGATTCAAGCAAGAGACCAGCTAAACCACACCAACACACAACCAGCCCCCAAAACTGAAGTTATAACGTCTGTGTTTGTGCTCCAGCATGAACATACCAATCTACAGCATATAAAGCTTCATACTGAATTCATAATTGCATAATTTGATATAATTGCATGTGCTGTGGGCTTGCCTAACAACCTAATGAGGCCGTCATAAAGCTAGTGGTTCCACTTATAAGAGCATAATGAAAGACTACAAGATAAAAGGGCATACACAGACAAACACAGACAGCCAGTAGGATAGGCCCTGAGCTGAAAACAGGCAAAAAAAGAGGAGAAATTATTAAAATGACTGAGTGAGTTTAAGACTCTTATTATACTCTGTCAACAGCAGCTCAGTTCATCACTGACTGTGAGTGTCTCTGTGGTGTCCATGTCACAACCTTTTGGGACGTCATTTGTTCCCAATCTTTCTTTCACCTTCGCCGAAGGATTGACCAAGACTATACTCACACAAACACTCCTCAGGAGAGCAGAGATCTCTCACACACACAAAGCCGGGACTAACTATTCTGTCCTAATGACCACAGTGATTGTTGTGTAGTGTTGTTGTTAATGAAGAAAGCTGCCAAAGCCAGAGGGTTGTATGTGTGGCGTAGCTCTGACTTCTGGTTAATGGCTCCTCATTGCCATCAGCCATAATGAGTCAGTCGTGACGCTACAAAGCTACAGTGTCTGTGCTGGTCGGTTTATTACCGCTGCTGAAAGTGATACCACATCTGCAGCCCACACACTGGTGGAGACTCCTGTCACTGCGGTAATTAGCAGAAGCTACAGCTGCACCAAAATCAGAAAATCACATAGCTTTCTTAATAAGTTGCAACGTGTCACCGTCCAGTTTGCTGCTACAAAAGCAACTGTAGTTGTTCACCTGCTCACCAATAATTTAGTCACCATGGTACCACAACATCCACTGCAATCTAATGTTTCTGAACTATTGTCACATATGCCTCAATGACGCTGCAGGTTTTACAGTTCTGCAACATTGAAATGTGTGAAAAGTGCTTTCAAGGCAATCACCATTACATTATTATAAAACTTTATACTCACTTTTTTGCTTTTAATAATCCGCTTATTTGAGACTTGTATGAGAAAATATATAAAATAAGGCACAAAAATATGACAACAGTATTTCACAGTCATATAAGCTGCTTTAGCAGAAATGCACTTTTTGATAATAGCCAAGCCTATAAATCAAAATTGACAACAGAGGTCTTCACTACATCACTGACTGAATCAGTAGCGTTAGCAGTGGAGCTCCCCTCGCTGGTGAGCGAGAGAACCCAGATGCAGTACCTTAGTTCCTGGTGAAAATCTGATTGAAAGAAAATAAGTAATGCCTTCACTTACTGATGTACACACTTAGCTTCGGAGAAAAGTCAACAAATGTTATAGTTAGTAACAAATGCATTTTTTTACCTGAACTGAACGAATCAATCAAAATGTCGAACTCTATTTTTGGACGTGAGAGACTGGCAGTGAGACAGCACAGAGAGTTTGGTCAAGAGAGATGGCCATTAGCAGTGCAAATGAAGGGAAACATGTAATGACAGGACCCCAGAGTCACTGATGAGGATGATGGATGGCTTTCAACTCAAATATATGGCAGATCATCACTCACCGCAGACTTAAGCACACGCATACGATGCATTTTCGCACACTCACTATAATGCTCTCTCTCATTCTCTCCCTTATTAACCTTCTGCTCATCCACTTACACTGCCTCACACATTATATTCAGCATTGTATTGTTAGTCGTGCAATCACATCAATAGCTTTGGAAAACACTCATGTATACACGAAACAGACACACACACACACACACACACACACACACACACACACACACACACACACACAGAGAGAGAGAGAGAGAGAGAGAGAGAGAGAGAGAGCGTTGGTCACCGTTGTCCTATTACATACCATCATTAGTCAAAGAAGGAAAGCACTGCCACAGTATTCTTCTGTCTACTGTCTTTTTCTTTGCAGCAAATTATTACTATTATCGTAAACCAATTTCTTATTATTTTGTGTTGATTATTATATTTTTGCCTACAAAATGTATAAAATAATGACAAATAGTAATTAAAGAATAAGAGTTCAACATGATATTTTAAAAGTGTTTTCTAGTAAAATAGTTAGATATCCCAAACAAATTAATACAATATTTCTGTAACTGGAAAACATGTGTTATTTAAACATGTGTTATTTAATACAATACTCAATGAAATAAAGCAAATCCTCATATTTAAGACTATGTAACCAGATTAGTTTTGCCATCTTTGCTTGTAAACGACCCAACCGATTACTCAGTTATCAAAAGTGTTGGACGAGTTCTACAAGTTGACACACTTTTTTTTCCAACCGTCAAATAAAAAAACAAACAAGGTCAAGTGAATATGCAGTATATGCCAAATATATATATATATATATATATATATATATATATATATATATATATATATATATATATATATGTATGTATATATGTATATGTATATATATACATATATATACATATACATATATACATACATATATATATGTATGTATATATATATATATATATATATATATGCATATATATATGCATATATATATATATATTTTGATTTGAAGAATAACATAAATAATTTATCTAGGGCTGCAACTATGATTTATTTTTATTCTGGATTAATAATTTAGTCAACAAATGTCGATGTACAACAAATTGTCCAAAACACAACAATATTAAATTAGTGGAAAACAGCAGCTCCTCATATTTGAGAAGCAAGAACCGTAATTAAAGAACCGTAAAGAGTTTTTTTAATTATCAATGACCTATACTGTACATTTTAAACACTGACTCTTAACACAGCATTCATCCTTGTTCGGTCTTAGTGTCTTATTGTGTCCTTTTGCCTCTTATGTTGACTGCCTTGTTTGCACTGCTTAAAGCTTAAATGTTTAATGTGGCAGCGTTGGTTCATTCGGTTAGCAAAAGTACTATCATTCATTTTCTGATAATCAACTAATCGATTAATTCATTTCCTCTCATTTGACCACTGAATTAAACAACAAAACTGTTTCAGCTCTGCACACTGCCCTGGCTGTGACCAAGACTGAAAGAAAGGCTTGATGTTTTCCCCCAATGCAACTTCTCTCTTCTCTCCTTCTGGTCTCCACTTTTGTTTTGCTCTGTAGTCAAGGGAATCAGAGTGTGGGGTACAGAGGTGCTGGGTAAACAGTGGTTCTGCAAAGTGCTTTTTCCCGGGCTCTGTATACCAGAGTAATAGAGGCAGTAATGGAGTTTGTTCAGGCTAAGGTAATCCTGGAGCTGTGAGCGCAGCATCTGCTGCCGTTTCTCTCTGACGCTGTTCTGTTCCACAGCAGGTACTGATGCTGTTGTAGCTGTCACCGCTACTGTCCCACACACGGCGTTTGGGAGAAAAGCCGTTTGGGAGAAAAGCAATGTGTTTGTGTGAATGTGTATTTTCTGCAACAGAAAAAGTATGTCAAAAATACATATGTTTGTGTATATGTCTGTGTGCATCCTGAGCATAAATTGCATGCAGATAAAGGGAGGGTTTGCTCAAAGATGTGTGTCTGTGGGAGAGAGGGAAGGTGTCTGGATGTGTGTGTGTGTGTGTGTGTGTGTGTGTGTGTGTGTGTGTGTGTGTGTGTGTGTGTGTGTGTGTGTGTGTGTGTGTGTGTGTGGAGGGAAAGAATCTAAAAAATATATGTTTGGATGTGATAGCTCACCTTTGGGAGGTGGGATAAGAACAGGGCTGGCGGCTAGGAATGAATTTACGAGGCCCGATCTCCCAGAAACAATTTCTTTATGTGGGTTACACACATTTAGAGTGGCTACTCGTCCCCCCTGGGCCTCGGCAACACCACACACAGCTACTGAAGATGACCAATGAAACACAGAACACCTTTTGTAGGACACATGCTTTTTATTTATTTTTATTTATCCCCTGTAGCTTTCTTTCATTTCCCCTCCCCTCTCTCTCTCTCTCTCTCTCTCTCTCTCTCTCTCTCTCTCTCTCTCTCTCTCTCTCTCTCTCTCTCTCTCTCTCTGTTTAGGTCTCTGTCTTGCTTACTCCTGCTTTTCATTCTTGTTCTTTCTTTTTTGAATCATCTCCTATTATTTTCTTATGATGCACAGCTACAGGGGGTGGCAAATAAAAACATTTTACACATATACTTTTGTATTTCTTCCTGGTTGCTTTCCTTGTCTGTGTCTGTCTCTCTTTCTCTCTGTCTCTCTGGACAGCAGCTTTGTATTCCCATGACCCAGAGGGTGTCTTGGTAGAAGAGAAGGATAAAGGAAGTGAGAGAGGCATGTAGGCATTTAAAGTGCACATGCGACATAAGGAAATTGTGGATTATGGAAACATTAAAGCTTGCTTGCTGTATTTTGACGATAATTGTGTGTGCTGTTGGTCATGTTGCCATAAGGAGGCAGGGTAAAATTGTCCAATTTACACAAGTCCTGTGGACTCTGCATTGCTCTTCACATACAGCCATTAGTTTTCCCAAAACTAGGGCCTCCCTGTGGCACAGGGTTTAAGACGCCCACTATTACCTTTGTTGCATCTCTCGCCCTTATTTTTGTCAAATTTTCAGTAATCACTAAAGGCATAAAACAGCAAAAAATGAATATAAAAAGCAAAGATTCACCCAAAACCAAATCTTGACCGAGGTAGTTCTTCTTTACCACGTAATCATCTCCATCGCTCATGTTATTTTAGTTAAAAAAAGAAGATATAAATGCATGTAAAAATGTTAACCTTTATTCCAAAATAAAAGTCTAAATACGGTTATCTCCTGATCAGTAATTTCCAGTCGTCCTTCCCTCTATCCTTGTTTTTCTATATTTCCTTTCATTCTCTCCATAACTTTCCATGTATTCTCTCATTGTCACAGCCTATACCTGTGATTAGTAATGTGAGTAGGAAAAAACAAGCGTTTATTGAATAAACTGGTGATGTTTTAACATTTCATGATGATATTCAACAGCCTGTGGCCATATTAAAAATACATTTGAGAACCATGACGCAAGTTACCGCACATGCATTTGTTTCTTTTAATGCATTCCTCTATTTTCCACATAAACCTCAGCACCTTATCTTGGTCCCCCCTCTACCTGCTATCTCCCTGCATCTCTACTCTCCTGTCAATCATGTCTCACTGTCAGTTCTCTTCCTCCCCATTTTGTAACTCGCTCCCTCACTCCACTTCTCAACCTCGTCTCTTGTATGTTCTTTGCCGAGGCTCATGAAAAGAGGGGGAGAGTAAGAGACAGAGACAGATGGAGCTGGAGCATGTCAAAAAGATGTGCACAGTTGGGATGGCCATCTTTGTTTAAACCAAATCACCTTGTCAACAAGTCAATGTCATTAAAAGGCCAGAAATAGTCAGATAATAACATGATCAGGATACACTAATGTTGCCATGCAGGCTGTTCATATACACTGTTCTTCGCTATACCCACAACAAGTAATGCACTATAATTCATATACATATGTTCATATATAGTAGTAGTTGTGTTGTGTTGCTATAAACTCCGGGGCTTGGGAAAGTGCACTGACTGCTCGTGTTGCTTGACATTCGTTGGAAAACTTACAAAAAATAATCGGATAAGATATCATACACACCATCATAAGAGTATATGTTGCACCATGTTACATCTAACAGTATATTTGAACATATCTAGAGTAACTCACCACCTCGACCCTGCAACCAAAAGGATGCACTATGTGTGCACTGTCGCCAATAAAGGTCATCTTATGAATCACCATCTACAGTACATCAGGTGATCCATGGTGCTGCTGCAGAAGACGCCCACCACTGCTCTCAGGGTGATGAGTTTCTGCTCCACACACACTTCACAATTGTAATGTTTACATGCAGTATGTTCCTGTCATGTAAAGACTATACAAACCACTGTTGAGTGTAACAACAAGTTAGGAAACGTTACGGTTCCTTATATGTTCTTTTAACGTGAAATATGGCAACGTCATACTTATCCTTTAGTACATGTGGACACAGCACAGCTCATAGAATTATAGTCAAAATGAGGCAAGCAGCTGTTTGCCCCTGCTGAAGCTCTGCAAACAGCTCACTGCACCCGGTACCATATGCCCGGATACGCACAGCTAAGACCTACGTGCTCCCTTTTTGCGCGCGAGAGAGAGAGAGAGAGAGAAGAGAGAGAGAGAGAGAGAGAGAGAGAGAGAGAGAGAGAGAGAGAGAGAGAGAGAGAGAGAGCAACACCTGAAACAACCGCAATCATTTGTCTTTGCCATAAAATCACCACCGCCATAATAAAACTCAAACCATGCAAGAGTAGGCTGATGGGATATTACCACGAGGCAATCTTTTTGCATAACTCTCATGCCTTCATAAAAACAATTCCTTGTATATTCCAGAAAATGGAGCGGATGAAGTGTAATCCATTCTGTGCGTAACTGGTTTTCAAAGACGAGATATTGAGTAGACTGCTGTAAAGCATATTAATCATGCGTGGCAGGTGTGCCACTAATTTACTTTGTCTCACGCGAACAGTTTACAGAAAGCGCATTAAACCCGCGGGCTACACCAGGCTGTTGTGTGCAGGTGTCGAGGCACTGATCAATACCTGTTGGTGTGGTGGGGTCTTGTTCTGTTAGCTCAGCAGGTGATCCTCTCTCCTCATAGCCGCTCCGCTATCCGAGACTGAGGAGAGGCTCGCATCCCCTCTCCGGCACCATGAAACGGCTCCTCTCTCACACCGGCCGCTTAGGTTCGACTGGAGCGGAAAAGTTACACCATGCTCTCCACTTCCGCAGCCGGGACAGAGAGCAACGAAGCCGATGGCAGATAACACCTCCTGGGCTAAAAGCAGCGGTTACTCCGGCGCAAGAAAAGGTCCCCTGAAAGTTCCGCTGCCCTGCTCCGCTTTTGCACCACGGGTGAGACTATAAACTTAGTTATTAGGACATACCAAGATGGAGGAAACATCCAACTTAAAACCTCCCCAATCAGGCTTTTGTTTTGCTCCGAGAATCCCCCGTTTATCCTCTTTAGGGGGAAGCAGAGAGAAAGTAGCCGAGTGTGACGGGACAGAGGTGCGATGCGGTCGGGGAGTCAGGCAGACTGTTGGTGCGCTCCCGCATGTCCGCCTGGAAGATAGAGAGCGCTGCTTCACTGTCAGCTGGGAAGCGGAGCAGCGCTCCCTAGCGGTCGGAATAAGGAACAGCTACCTAGAGAGGCGCATGCAATAAATGTAAAAGATACTGTACAGTAATGTGAAGACGACTGTATGAGCTGCGCCAAGACCCTTTGGACATATGATATTTGTCCTCTCTTGTCAACCTAACTGGCAGTCAAACATAAAGAGGCATGAGCTTATGTAGGCCCTGTTAGGCACCACACAAACACAGACATAAATACACACACGCACACACACACACACATACACACACACACACACACACACACACACACACACACACACACACACACACACACACACACACACACACACACACACACACACACACATTCCAAATGCGTCAGCAATGGCTCTCTGGGGGATAGATGCTGGACATGAGGATAGTCTGAAATGTTTGTGTCACTTCAAGAAGGACAAAACCATATTGGATCTCCCTCCCCCTCGTCTCTCTCCCTCTCTCAGCCGTGTGAAGTTCAAATTAAATTGAACTCACTTTAGCTGAGCTATGGGCATTTCCCGGTAGACTAGACCAACAGGAGCAGAGGGGTGATCGACACCATGCCCAACCAAATTGACCTGCGTGTGAGTGTTTGTGTTTGTGTGTATGTGCGTGTATGTGTGTGTGGTCTCAGTCCTCCACTGCCTGGAATGACCTGAGCTGCCCAAAGAAGTTTACTCACAACAAATGACTTTGTCCAGACTCTGTGACTCTGCAGTTCATTTGAGGAAGCAGCCCCATGGCTCTGGGGTGTAACTGTGCATGTGAGTGTGTGTGTGTGTGTGTGTGTGTGTGTGTGTGTGTGTGTGTGTGTGTGTGTGTGTGTGTCTGCAAGAGAAACCGGTAATGGTAATACGTATCAAGGCAACAGAAGTCAGACAGTTGAGACACTTGGTCATAAAACACTAAACACACAAACACAGCCAATGACACTACAGTTGAAGGGGTGTGTGTATAGTAATATAGCCTATATAGGAGTTATAGGAGGTTTGTATGCAACTGTGTGTGTCTGTGTGGTGTAATCGAGGTGATGATGTATGGTTGCACACATGGATGGCAGGTTAATTGATCCATAGTGGAGGCGTGATTGTGCGCGTGTGCATGTGAAGAGGCCCAGTCATATATCATTTCACCCAGTGAGCTAATCTGTTACTCTGACAAAGAGTTCAGATTACTGAACTCTCCTCTCCTTTCCGTCCCCCTTCTTGAGCCTTCAACACTCTCCTCTTGCACTTGTCCTCTCTTTCTTTCACATTATGTTTTATTTCTCATTCTTTGATTCCTCCATATTATCTTCTTAATATACCAAAGCCTATCCTTCTCTCTCTGTCTGTCTCTCCATTGCTTTCTCTCTCTCTTCCAGTAACGCGGGTGAATCATAGATCACCAAGCCATTGGATTTGTCTTCTACACCGTTCTCTGGCAGCACAGTTAAACTCAGCATGTGGATTGTAAGATAACAAATAGAGACACACATGCATGCAGGATCCCTGGGCTGCTTGTAAGACCTAAAAATCAACCTAATTCCTTTGGGGTCTATGGCATTTGCACACATACATCCTCACCCACACACATGTATAGGCTCACAAGCACACACTCCAATTGGTGGCCTCCCAATCACACAGGGAGGGATTTAACATGTGCCAATCAGAGTGCTGGGTGCATTTCTGTCACAGAACAGATAGTCAATTCCCACAGAGAGAAGCTTTACAGACCACATGACAGCCCAGGAGAGTCATGTTTTGTGTACATGGAGAGCCAGAGTAAACACAGCCAAGTGGACATATTAATAGAGCAGCTCAAAATAATCTAATCACGTTTGCTTGTCACACATTTCCTTTAATCACTGAAGTGAAATCAGCTCAACAAAACAACTGAAATGGAGAAAAACGCTGCCAGACCATGAGATAATCTTACAGGCATGAGGAGTTTGCCACATGGCCTTTCATATCATAATCACAGCTGTTAATGAGTACAGATAATGTACTCTGGAGCAGCGGTCACATGTAAAACCGTATAGGGAAAATGTAAAAAATAATATTTCATAATTTTAACGGTTTCTTACACCTGTCTGTTCCTCTCAAACCTTAGCCCATCTGTTCCTGAAGAAGGAACCGATGGGTTCCTCTTTAAAGCCGCTATGTCAATATTTCTTTCAATCGAGTATTTACAGCCGCAGGATTAACTCAAAATAAACAACAGGGTCCATATTACATTGTAAATGAACATGTGACCCAATGCAACATTGTGGTTCATTTAAAAGTATAAATTACAAAGGAATACACTACAGTATAATAGGCATTTTTCTCCACAGGCAATGCTCGACAGTACCATCAGTTCATTGTTGGTTTTGTGTCTTTTTATGGGATTTGTAGCCATACGAAAAATATGGAATAACATCAGACCTATACCGTTTAAGAAAAAAGCCATTTCCCATGGCTGCCATCTGTTACATTCTATTTTAACTGACATCCTAAAACGTAGCAAGCACAATACTGCGTACCATTTGATTGTCACGTAAAAACATCGAAGTAAAGATGAAAGCCTTTCACACAGCATTATGTGTACAAATGGGCCTGTGTTTAAAGGCCTTGCCAGATGACTCTTATTAGCAAAACCACGTGGCACCGAATGCTGCGTACGTCGCTTCATTGGGAATGAACACACAGAGACACACACTTTGTGTTCTGTGTTGCATTGGCAGGCAGTAATACCAGCATTAGCATATGAAAGACGGCAGCTGGAAGGTGTAGCTGTCACTGTTGTTGTTTCTTGTTGCTTGTTGTGTTATCCATTTGGATGGCAGCTCCTCTGTTCTTGCTAACCCATCGCCGCTGTTGCACTCCCTCCCGTCTTTCTGTGTGTCTCCTTCTGTCTGTCAGTCATGTTCCTTTTTTCTCCCCTATGTATCACATCCCTCAGGGAATGCAGTGGATATACAGTACATACATTATTATTATTACAGACAGCACAGGGGGAAAATGGGGAAGACATGCATTGTTCGTCATATTTGTTGTCATTTTTTTTGGTCAAAATTCAACAATATGCTGACTGGAAATTCTAAAACATATTTTCTAAAGGTTTCCACTAATCTAGAAATCTCTGCATTCATTTGTAAACTTAAAAGAGCTGAATGAGCTTCTTTTTTTTTTTTACTTGAGCAGTGCTTCGTAGAAGAATGTGATTTGCAGCGTTAAAGAAAGTTACAGTAGATCACTTATCACAGGCCGTTAGTGGAGTTGAAAGACAGAGCTGCCCTCGTCAAAGAACACTTTTTCTCAAATAGCAGCAGGGTGCAACCTACTAACTGAACGCCCTCTCCTCTTGTCTGATTCTCTCTTTCTCTCACTCAAAGATGTAAATGTTCAAACAGACTAATTCCTTCAAAGCTCCGATGAGCATGAAAGATCCGTCTCAGCCCTCATTGCTAATTGATGGCCTTGCATCGCAGCATGAAAGCTCAATGAGCCTTGCTTGAGACTCTCATTAGCGTTAACTACACTAAAGTTAGCCACATTAAAAATACATGACAGACATCCTAGACACACCTTTTACTGATCTGCTTTCTGCCACGTTAAATATAATTTACAGAACATGGAAATGAGCTGAATGATCCCCATTGCCAAAAAAAAGAGACAGGAAAGCCCCACTGTTATTTAGATGGCCAGACTAATGTTGCGCTCTTCCTCGCCTTTCATTGTGACTGGTCAAACCACAGGTACATGCTTCTTTTTCAGCTCAAGCTTTTCCCCTGGGAAAGCCAGTGTGGCATGTGGTCGTAGGCAGTTGTTGAGCCTCAGACACAAGAGCAACATGACAGATTGACTGACAACATTTCCCAGCTGGCATGGCAGCACCTGGGGATCCTCCAGGGAGAGCTAGGAGGTTGCTGCATGCTTTTAGAAAAGATCATCTAGGATGCTCTGCTTGCCCTGTTGCTATGGCACCCTTAACACGGAAGAGCGAACAAATGAATGAATGAAGGTGAAGATGCATTTAGTCGTTTTTGTAAACTAACTCTCACCTCTTTTAAAGCGGCCTTCATTCATTCTAGCTGTAAACTCAACATTGCCACATGTTGACGATAGATTGTTATGACCAACATGTTCACAGAAACGTGTGTTTACACATCGAGCAGACACTTATTATAATATTCACTCTAATTTAGCTCTGTTTTCTGTCTTCAGCTGCTAAAGTCTCCACTATGTACACCTGCTAGTCACTAACTGTGTTGGATATTTGGTGCTGGGCAGGTCGTGTTTTTAGAGCTTTCTTACTGGAAACAGCTGCATGACATGGTTGGGAACCAGGTTAATGACAGCAATGTGAATGCGAGTGCAGGCTATCAAAAAATATGGCAAAATAAAAAGCTGAAAGACACAAAACTGAGCGGGAACTGTAAATGTGGGTTATAATGGGTGGGGTATACACATTTTGATAGGTGCAGCTTTAAAGGAACAGTGTGTAACATTTAGTTGGATTAATTGGAAGAAATGTAATGTAATGTTCATAACTATGTTTAAATCAGTGTATAATCACCGGTAACTGTGTTTTCGTTAGCTTTGAAAAAGGCATTTCTCTCTTCTTAGGTTATCTGAGGGTGGGTGCTAAATTATTACAAATCCGGGTATTGATACGCCCGACGTTACTGCTGTTTTTTTATTATTACTTTTCAACGTTTTGTTGTCATTTATTATTAAGCTGCAGCGCACATCCCTGATCTCTCTGCCATGGCTGAGCACCTTTAACTACACACACACACACACACACACACACACACACATGTTTTTAAAAGCAATTATTTAGTCATGAAGAAGAGCATAGTATTGATAAAAGTATCTCCTAGTAGTAATAACATCCTAAATATACCTATCCATACCTGACATGCTTGGAAAGGGAGGGCTGAGTGGAGGGGTATTTAGTCGGTTGCAATTCTGCCAGTACATCTTACAGACAGGAGGAAATGAAAAGCATCGTGTCAGTACTTGATGTTCTGTTCTGCTGCATTCTCAAAATGTTGCTCTTTTACACAAACGTAGACACAACAGGACCAAAGACTTCTCTATAGGAATAGATTTCCCTCAACAGATATACCAAAATGGTTTCTTAGATCCTTATACAGTTGGCTATTTGACCAGTGTTTGCATTCAGCGTACTGGATGATTTCAACGAATGTATGCATGTATTAAGAAGTAAGTAGATTAGAAAACACTCATACGTGTTGATTATAGGAATGCAGTCACAGCGGTTTTGTCAAATGTCTAACCCATACATGGAGGATGTTATGTACACCAGCTGGAGAACTCTCTCAGTGCAACAAGAGACTTGTTTCCATGGCTTTTTAAAATATTCAGTGGTGAAGATGATGGCACAGCTTCACGAGGCAGTGCGAATAAAAGATACTGGGGAAAAATAGAGAATAACAGAGACAATGTCTTGGTACCTAAGAGAATAATAGAGATAGGAAAACTCAATGGCTTAGTTTGTGTCTTGACCTCCCAGCGCCACTCATCTGAGCAGCAGGTTTGTGAGATCCCGTTAAATAATCTCCTGAACACAATCTGATACAGGCGTTATAATGCAACAGCCACTCATAATCCAGAAATCTTTTCAAGAAAAACTACAGCCATAAAAATCTGGGATTATGTGGTTCCACGCTACCGGTTTAGGGACAGGAATATATATATCGCTCCTTCTGTCTTTCTTTTTTTAATCTTCTCTCACTCAGTTTTTCTGTCTTTCTCTCCTTCAGCATTTCTTTCCTTCTCTCGATTTCATAAACAGCTTTAGTAGGGAGGAATCAGACAGATAAATTGTACTGTCAACTCCATTTGTCAGGTTTATACTGTATAGTTAAGAGAGAGGCAGAGAGCATATAGGTTTTTAGGGTTTAGAGATTGCATTGGAAAGTATTAGATATTGGGTCTTTAACTCATCCCTCTATCCTCCACCCTGCTCTGGCTCAATGTACATAAACCGGAATAGAAGGTCTGACACAAACACAAGTACTGATGCACGCCTTTAGCTTTTCATATTAGAACAGCACAGATGGGTATTTGACCACAGTGAAACGAGATAAAACTTTTACTGTCTCCTCAATTCCTGGTTTTTATGTTTGCACGGCTTGCTCACCCCAGTCAAGCCTTACACGGAGGAGCCAATTGTTTTTAAACTCCTTGTGAACTTGGTCTGCTGAACAAAAGTCTGTGCAGCCTGGATTCACATTCATACAGGTTTAAATTGCCTGATATTCACACAACATCCCATCCATACAGATGTGGGTCTATAACCCCATAGAGGCATCCCTGTGCAAAGCACAGCCATTGAAAACAATTCAGTCTGTGTGTATATGCTGCCAGTGGGACTACACTGCATGTATTCATCCGTCTCACCCCTCTCTCGGCACTTCTTTCCCACCTGCTTCCCCCTGTCTCCCTCACTTCTTTCCTCTGACCTCCTCATTTCCCCCTGATGACAACACCTACACATGATTAATGATAATCCATGCTGGCCAATGGCTGTGATATGGAAGGGCTTTATATGAGGCAGCAGGGATGATTTTCACTCACTCTTTCTCTGTTCCCAGTTGTGTCTTTTACTCAACTGACTCCAGCTTACTGAGGAAAAAGACACCAGAGGGAGCCACGATGAAAGACACTTTGGAGAGGGAAAAAACCGTGAGCCCACATTCCCTGCTACTAATAGCTCTATTTTGAAGAAAAATCAGCTCCGAGCATGAGTAGGAGGAGGCAGACGAGGTCGGTGGTTATAAATGTCATCTTGTGGAGAAACATTTTCATTTTTTTTTCATTTGGTTTTGGCCTTGTTCAAAACATCAGTGTTGTAGGGGTGAACGAGCATGAACAGTAAGCAGGGGTGGTTCATTGGATGTCAATAGTGGTAAAAACGAGTCTCTTAAAATACCTTATGTAGAGAAAATGAATTATTTTGTAACCAGAAAGAAAGAAAAGCAGACAGAGAAGTTGTTCATTGTCACTATTTGTGTGACTTTAGGGCCCTCTAGTGGCCAGGTCTGTTGTATGTTGATGGACCTGTAATGGAAGAAGTTACTCTTTTAAAAATAAGTTTGTTAAATTACATTATCACCGATAGATATTATCGTTATTTGTCATGTTTTGTTATCATGTCTGGTAGACTGGTGTGGAGGAAAATAAAAAATAAAATAATTTTTTGGTCATGGACCGTCGTCACTGCGACCCAAAATGTCTTCAACGTGAAGCCACAGGATTAAATAAGCTATACAATAAAACACCTGAGAAAGTTATGTAGTGTTTTTTAAGCTTAGTTTGTCACATGTGGACTTGCACATCTATGTAAAATAAGTTGTTTATGTGTACATTACAATGCATGAAATATGATAATTAATAAGGGATATTATTATGAGGGATTTGTAATTGTATGCATATGAAGGTAACTTTATTACATAGTGTAATGATGTCCATGTGTACATTGCAATGCTTAAGATAGATTATTGTTTATCAGGTCACAGAGCCACTAGTATGCTGAGGGTCACATGGTAATGTACACACCACCTGTGGTTCGTCCTGTGGTTTATGACACGAGAAAAAAAACTGGTGGGGGATTTGAGTTGCATGTCAGCCAGCCGAGAAGAAAGGTTTCTGTGAAAGGTTGACTGAAAGCTGTAGTCTCATCAGTTGTAACATATAGAACTGAATAACAATTCCTTCTAGGTCAAATATTGCATTAGTAAACACAGGAGGGCGGAGTGAGGACTTCAGGTACCGGAAAACATGAATGTTATGGAGCCATCTTCAAAACCTGTGCCAAGAGAGACTCCGCCCCTGTGGGACTTTTAGCAAATTGCATGCCGTAGAACTAACCAATGAGTGGCCTTAAGCTCTGTGAATAAGAACTATAACTAACACGTGAGCAAGAAAAGCGGCCTTTTTAAATCCCCATGTGACTGGACAAGACCTGCAGTCTGGAGTTCGTTGAGGAAGGAGGGGCCCCGATCGGGTTTGCATTCTGTCATCATTCTTTTATTAATAATTATTAGTATAACTCTTTTTGGACTCCGGACCTTATTCCCCACACCACCTCCCAGGATCTGAACCAATATTTTACAGTTACCACATCAATAATTGACTCTTTCTTGTTTGGTACAATTTTTCGTTCCAATATTTTGTTACGGCTCTTTGTCTCATGTTTTCGAGAAACATTTGTTTCCACTCCTTCTTTGGCGAATTTAAATATTGGTCATTTGTTGTATAGTGTGTTGTATTTACTTGATATATTTATGGATATTTTATGGAATATTTCTTCATGTTTTCTTAATATGATCAGCAGATATGATTTGTTTTTCTTCAAGGTTATTGAGATTTTGAAGACCCAGATACGATATGAGACATAGACTTAATATTTTCAGATCTGCCCATAAAATGCCCATCCCAAGTTCCCAAAGCCCATATTCGCAGACCCATATTTTGTTGTTCAACAGTCCAAAACCAGAAGATATTCGGTTTTCTTAAAAACTGCTCAAACCCTTTATTTTTTGTCGATTAACGAATTAACTAATCATTACAGCTCCATTGTTGATACATTGCTTATTTTGCATTCCCCATCTAAACTTCTTTTTCTTCTATTTTCATTGGTATTCAACCCATTTTTATATAGACAGGTGCTGGTCATATAATTAGAATATCATCAAACAGTTGATTTATGTCACTAATTCCATTAAAAAAGGTTAAACTTGTTTATTATATTCATTCATTACACACAGACTGATATATTTCAAATGTTTATTTCTTTTAATTTTGATGATTATAACTGACAACTAAGGAAAATCCCAAATTCAGTATCTTAGAAAATTCCTGTCGGAATCCTGTATAATCCTGTTGGAAAATGAAATCTGCATCTCCATAAAGTTGGTCAGCAGCAGGAAGCATGAAGTGCTCTAAAACTTCCTGGTATATGGCTGCGTTGACCTTGGACCTCAGAAAACACTGAGAGGACAAAGAAGATGTCTCTCCTCTCTTCCTCCAGGGTCCCAGAGTCTGGAGGAAGAGAGGAGAGACACACAATCCACGTTGTTTGGGATTTTCCTTAGTTGTCAGTTATAATCATCAAAATTAAAAGAAATAAACATTTGAAATATATCAGTCTGTGTGTAATGAATGAATATAATAGACAAGTTTCACCTTTTTTAATGGAATTAGTGAAATAAATCAACTTTTTGAGGATATTCTAATTATATGACCAGTACCTGCATATCCTGTTTTTGAATCAGTTGCTAGTGTGTTAATTCCGGAGACAGGTGTTTGTTATCACAGCCTAAAACGATTGTTTGGTTCACATTATGAATCCAATGCTTGGTGAAGGTCCATTGCTAAAATATTGTGGCAACAAATTCCATGCTGACAGAGTAAGAATACCTTCTTTTTTCTAAGCATGCAAGCTGTTGACTCCTTAAGGATTGATGAGGTTTATTTTCCTTCTGTTTCTTGTCGTCAGCCTTTCTCACAACTCCAACAGACACTCTTTCCCAAACAGTGATAAGCATGCAGGTCGTACTATGTTTGTTACACCACTAAGTGTCGCTGCACCCTCACGTTTTAGCTGTGTAAATGTTGTAAGGGTGAAGTGAGGACATCTTGTCCACCTCTTCTCTCATGAGCAAACTTCCTCAGGGACTTGAAAGGTGACTCAGTAGTTAACCGCAGCCTCAAGCTTGTTTGTTCTCTTGTTTTCTGTGTTCACTGATCTGTAATAACCAGTGTGGAAAAAAGATGAGAAATGCCAGAAGTGGATTTCACAGAGAAACTGTTGATATGTTGGTGTTGTCTCCAGAGGGAAAAGGCACAGAGTATCCCCAGTGCTGAATTGTATAAGCTTCAATAAATCAATGAAACACTGAGGTCATTGTAAGTGCAACTTTTGATGCACAAGCCGTCCTCTCAAAAGGTGTATATGCCACACTGGACACTGTGATGCAATGTCAGCATGAATGTAATTTATTTTTTCACAACAAAGGTATATGAAAGGTTTTAAATAATCTATTGTTAAATTATCTGAATTGTAGTGGTGTAAGAATAAAAGTAAAGCCCTAAACCCAGCAGTACACTCTAATGGTGACATGTTGACACGAGAGTACTGTACAACTCTATAATTATTTTTTGGTTGATAATGCATAATTATATGACACATTGCCCCAGGCCTGTAAACATATTGCCAGTTTGTGTGTATAGTTTAGCGGTCCACTTTCACAGTTTATTTATCTTGTCTGGATAGATTTATTTCTCGGTTTAATTTACCTCGTGACACTTCCACCCTGTCTCAGGGTTGGACACTCTGTATTTAACATAACACATTTTAATAGATCTCTCTTAGCATTCAAATCATTGCACCCTTGAAGTTATTAAAAAGGGGGATTGTTTAAGGCCAAGCTCTGTAAAGGCTGACATCTGCATTATCATACAGTCTCATAAGATATGATAGTTATGTCTGGTTATGTGGTCGAGTGGATGGTCATCCAACTATCTACCCATAACAATTATATAAAATCCATTATTTTCAGTGGAAGGTGATTGGTGTAGTGCCATGACATCAAACAACACTTTTGCACTAATTCCTTTCTGCACTTGTTGTCTATTTCTTCCTCCCTCACCATAATAAATCACACAACAACTTTTCTCGACAACTTATTTGTATACTTGGATACCCCTCGAGGCTGTACATGTGTTGTACTGTATAATACTGAGCCCACACTGGGAACTACTCACTCTACCAGCTACTGGAGGCGCTGAATTGTAGCACTTGACATTCATACTTAAATTCAATCAGGCTCACTGGCTGAGCAGTGGTGCTAAATGCTAATATATTTTCAATATTGGTGAAAATAGTACTTTAATTACTGTAATGTTTTTATTTTTGCAAATCTCATGATAAAAAAACACAACAAACAGAAGTGCTACTAGATTTAGAAAGTAGCGCAATTATCCCTCCTTGTGAAATAGGTGGTGCTGGAAACTTGATGGTGTAGTGGCTCACAGTTACGGACAGTACTGCCATGCCACATCTCTTTGTGGAGCAGTATGTCGTACAACTCTTTTAGATTGGATGGTGCCAATATGATAGCTTTCTCTCCATATTGGACCAGCTCTCTCTGTTTACTCAAAAGCCTGCACCATCACGATGAAGTATCATTGGTCAATGACATAAATGTACATGTAAACGTTCAGCCTGAAATTTCAACGTTAAAAACATTTAAATGACTGTGTGCCCTGATCAGGACATATTAACATTCCCTAACACTACATTTACAGAATCAGCTGATGCACATAGTGCCCAAATAGAGGGAGGTTTATGGACTGAGGAAAAACGATACAGAGCATAGGGGTGTTGTATGCAAGCTCTCTGAATTGCAGCTGCATTGCAAACGCTCATCTTTCTCTGGTCGGCACAGATCAGACAGCAGCTTCCCCTCCCGAACAGCTTTTTTTTCAGCTTACAAAAATACCATCAGTCTTCTATGGGACTGGGAGGTGCCACTGTGCACAATTTTATTTTAAACTATGTGGGCATTTCCATGGAAACTGCAGAGAACTGTCCGAATTACTGTCAAAGAGCCAAGATACAGAGAGTTAGATACATTCAGTTTGTTGTGAAGGCTTGTGGTTCAAGCCTCTCATCAAATAAGTCTTTGTTTTCTCTTTTCACACGAGAAGCAAAACCAATGCAGACTAGAAATATGCCGCTAGGTGTTTTTCTTTGGGTACAATAAAACTTCCTGACTTATAAAAGAACTCTGTCTTGATAAGCATGTGAGTGTTTCTATTAGGCTACTGTGGGCTAATAGTATGCCTACTGTATGCCATGAAATGTTCTTCTTACTCTAGAGCTGTTATGTTTTACAGTGTACTGCACTCTAAGATGAATCAACTTCTGACCTCAAAAAGTTTAAATCCCTGTTGTGTGATTTCCTGGAGCACTGTGTGAAAAAAGCAATCCTGTTAAAGTCCATTACCTTACACAAAAAGGAATAATAATACTGATAGTATATAATAAGAACAATATTACTAATGATCTTAATCATGGATATAACGTAATAATAATATTAAAATCAATAAGAACAGAAGCATTCATCTCAGATTTTACAAAACAATTAAAAAAACATTGAGAACATTGAAACATTGAGATTGTTTGTGAGATAACTGAAAACCAAACTAATGGTGACAATTTAAATGACAGACCACCTCTTTATATCAATGATGTCATTATTCTCTAACCGTAAAGGGGACGGGGCCTTGTAACGGTTAAATCCGTTCAGCCAATAGCGTGCAGATGCTGGAATCTTAAATAGTGAAGACATTGTGCTGCATTCAGGTACAGTCGGGAATTCTTAAACACTGTTCTGATTCATGCCTGTCAATGACACACGAACACTGTTTAACAGTCCATTAAATATTGGAATTTCATTAGAAAAAGGAAAAACTAGATTGGACCTGAAGGAGTATTACTTCAGCCAGTTTTAGCGTTAAATGTTGCACTATTTTTGATGGTTTCACATTTGAATTTGACAAGAGTCGCAGTTGATTGATTTCAGTATCAGCATCAATAGTGCACTGTGACAATTGGTACACGGTGTAAACCTCATTGTATCAAAAAGTAGATATTTAGTATTGAATTGGGACACAAAGCAGAATTTATTTGCTTAATAACATCCTTCCGGAAAATATAGTTACAGAGTCATACTTTTTAAGGAAATTTAAGAAATATAGGTGCAAATCACAGCAATTAATTTGATTATTATTGCAAATAGTACATTATTAATTCACTGTGTATACATCTCACATTGGCCAATAGAGATCTGGTGTGATATTCAGTGTGACGGATTTGAGGGGAAAGCTGGCAAAGAGCATGACAATATGAACAACAATATAATACTGCACATTACTGTTGATCTTCTTTAATTGTGCGTCTTAAAACGTAATGTACATTATTATTTCTTCGAACAAGATGATTACAATGGCAAACTGAAGTGTCCGGGGGACAGTGAACGCGGTGTTATGGGAGGGTCTTGTGAGTATCGGTTTGATCGTTTCCTTCTCGGCCGTTTTACTCTACAGCTGCTTCGCAGACGGAAGACAGGAGGAGGGGAACACGGAGGCCTTTGATATTTGAAAGCACACTCCGGGAAAGGTAAGAACTTGTTTGTTTTTACCTTTTATTACGCTCGTTTAATTTTTGAAAGCGCCGAAGCGGAAGTCAGGAAAGCGAGTTTGAGGTGTGACGGAAAAAGTAGCTTCGCGAGACGCCACCAGCAGCAAGCTCGGCGAGTTGAAACCTGTTACTTGTTTAGAAGTTGTTTTTTTCCCGGCGGAATGGCTGACGTGTTTCGACGTTTAGGTCATAAAGGGGAAAGTATCATTAACTGTGGGACACACCTGTTTGTCCTCTGCAGTCGGCGATACGGATCATATCAGCATTCCTGCCACAAAACCCAGCCCCGTCTCTACCCACATTATGCTTTATTACGTCATATAATTATATGGACTTCAGCTGTGGAGGAAGGCAGAGCAGATCTTCACTCGCTGTGTAAAACATTAAAAAAAAACGTATCGAGCTCTTTCTCTTTGGAAACCTGTTTGGCCAGTAAATAAGAGTTGATGGTATCGGATGTTTTTTTTCTAATAATTTTACAGTAAGTATTAGAAGGCACAATTTCAATAATACTTATAGGTTACCGAGCGAGTGACCTTTTGGTTTTGTTTTGGTGGTGTCTTAAAAAGTCTTTCTCGCCCATTTTACATTTCTGTTTAAACATTTGTCTGTCCCGAGGAAATTCCTCTCTCCCGAGTCACCACACCCTTGTTGTGCTCCTCGGCTCCTGTAGCGCGAACCCTCGTATCTCACACAGGCTTGTTCCCGTAATGGTCTTGGCGTGTTCCCCATAATAAAGAGGCTACCACCGGTATCTGAGCCCTGCAAAACTAATCTATCGACTGGACTACTACGTCCAAGGGCAGACACATAGCCAGAAGAAGAATCCTTAAATATATCTTCCTGGCATAGATGTGTGCATGCTTGTATGTCAAAATGTTTGTGTTTGTGTGGCTTCTACAGGAGAAAGTATGATGTAATTGTAGCTAAACAGCTGACCAGGCTGTTTGCAGGTAGTGGTCAGAAGTGGAAGTGTTACACATGCACACACACAAATCAGTGTCAATGCAGTGGAAGGAAATGTTGTGGAAATCCCCAATCAAGACTAACTACATTAATGCAAAAGCAGAAGTACTTATGTCTGCGGTTGTCATCAGCAGAATCAGTGTGGTTTTGACTGTCACTCTAACAAGTGATGTAATCCAGAGCCTCTCTGTGTGAAGTGGGGTGTATTTGGCTTGTAAGTATGAGTTATAATTTTCAAATAGAGATACATGTAGATGGTGTATTGAAAATACTAATATTTGTAAAAGAAAAAGCGCTCACACAGAGGAACCCTTTCAAAAATGGAATTAGAGAAATGACAAAGTTGAATGTCTGTGATCAAAACATCAACTAATTACATTTTTTGCCATGTTTTCTTGGCATGAAGTGCATACATGTTTCACTCATAGCATACCAATAATTTAAGATGGTTTTCAATCAGGACCCTGAGTGAGTGGATCAGGTAGCTTGTGGAAAGTCAGATGTGTCATATATTTATTCAACATTTAGGTAACTCTAAAATTAAACTCGACTATATTTTTGCCAAAAAAATTTGATTGGGACATCCATACAAATGACCTAAACTTCTAATTAAAATATGAGATGGTGTGTCATAGTGACAGACTTGACATCTCTAGCATGTGCACTCTTATTCTTTTCCTGTCATATGGAGGTCATGTCAGATGACAGCTCAGTAGGTCAGCGCAAAAGCCTTCATGGAGAACAATTATGGATCAAAAGCTCTAAATATGTCAGCATCTCCAGAGGCCATTTCACCCTGGTGCTTCACCTCATTGTGTTCCCCTTGGATTGCTCTCTACCACTGGCCTAATAGTGTTTTACTTTTCGCCTGTTGTACAAGCCAACCCGAGCCTTAGGGATGGCAACGCAGGAAGTTCTCCCAAGGAAGTGGTGCTTGGACAGAAGGGGATTGCCCAGATGGCCGTTATTCCATCCTTCCAGCTCACGCTGGTTTGTGTATTTTAAGGCCGTAGGTGCTTATCAGTTGAGGTGCTCAAACACAATGTTCCACCCGATCATGTCTTAGATTTGTCAGGGCAACGTTACATCAACAGTATTTTTTAAGGAGGCCAGTATCATACTGAAAGTGAATTTCAGTGCAGAATGCACAAGAAAATGCTGAGTTTAGGCTTGTATCTGTTTTTGAGTCATCCGACCAGCGTCGGAAATACACGAGGGAAAAGGGCAAAACCGCCCCTAAGAAATATAATTTTGCCCCTGATATCACTAGGAGAGGGGCAAAAAATGCCCCCATAATGTCCTCTAATAATTATGATAATTTAATGAACTTAGAAATACGCCGTCCGCGTTTAAATCAACCGTCTTGACTTCCCGTCACGTAGCGACCGCTGCGGCACAGCTGTTGCGCAACATACAGGACAACATGCGCGACACACCGTTGCTCAAAGACTTTAGAAAAAGCATCAAACTGGCTACGGGTCCTCTAGCAGGGCTGGAAGCGGCCGTCATTCAGACACACTTCCTCGTGTGAAATCCACCGAGCTGTGTGGCTACGGATAATATTATAAACCCAGACACTTGGGTGTTTGGCGTTCCAATGTTTTGGGGATTTCCACAACAAGTATAAAGCAGAAAGAGTGGTTATTTCCATGGTGGAAGGCGAACATGGAAACTGCACGGAGATAAGCCCCGCACCCTCTTTGGCGCATCCAGCTCAATGACAACATTGATGACATGTTGGTTTTGCTGCAATAGAAATGATTGAAGTGAGATGAAACTTGATCTTCTCAGATACAATATGTTGACGGAGTTTTCCTTTGGGGACAATTTGCGGTGGAAAAAAGGGAATAAATCGCAATACTCAATATATCGCAGTATAAAATAGAATCGTGGGACCTCTGGTGATTCCCACCCCTAGTAGGTACAACGTGATTGTGATTGTGATTAAGGTTTTGAATTGTAAAAAAATAAAGAAAAAAGTTTTAAATTGTTAATAGTTGTTTAAAAAAATGTAATAACAATGAATTACCACAAAGAAATAAGAATACAATTGATTGTCTGATTTATGTTTTCTGTTTGTTCTTTTGTTCAAAAAATCTAAGAAAACACTTAGAACCTGTAGACTACTGCCTAATAGTCTTATTGTTGCCATTTGATGACAGTTGCTCATATACTGTAAGCCTAAATAAGTATATTTATTATTTTTGAACAAAGGTTAAATTGTTATTTCACACGTTTCAAAAAATGCCCCCAATTTTTATTGAAATGCCCCTGGATTTCAGTTGGTGGGGGCAAAAATTGCCCCCTAAAAAATATGTAAATTTCCTACCCTGCATCCAACTGGCTGGTAAACATGTCGGCATGGAAACGTGTGTCTGTAGGCTTCTGGATGTATCATGGAGAGACCGTAAGCAGATGAGAAAATCCACTTGGGGAAAAATAAATCTTGTTCGAAGGCCTTTTGCTTTGTGCTTGCAGTTTCAGGAAGTTCCTAAAGGGGCCGTTTGGAAATCCAACCATTTCTTCTGAGAAAATACTTGGATTAGTTGAGCTGAGAGATGCTCACAAATCTCTTGTGAAATCTCTTATCGCGCCTCACTTTTTTATTAGCAAAGAGTAATGGAAATCATATAGGCAGCAGGCTTCATTTTTAATCGCCGACTGTTAATCATCTGGAGCACTGAAAAGATTGGCGGTTTTTTGGTTAATGTGCTCTCTGCAGCTGGCCACATATCTCTGTCACTGTATGATGACTGTGTTGATCTCTTCTGAACTACACAAACACAGAGCGGCGACTCTTCTCCTCCGAAATAATCCAGTTTAAGTTACTTTGAGAATCTCCCCGTTAAACCTTTATCCACATCATATCGATATTTGATAGTAATCAGATCAACCTAGTAGTTCTGAGAGGGGACCTTCAGTATTTGGAGCAAGTTAGTAGGCTACAGCTATTCATTGAATGTGTCCGAATGTTGTAGGTACAGGCTCTGAACATTTAAAGCTGTAGTGTTTCTGCCTTGTCAGCCAAGAAAAGGTGATTAGACATCTTTGTGTTGCAGTTATTTTAGCATTTAGTGGCAGTCAAAGTTGAAGGGTTAACCTATTAAGATAAGAGATGTGAAGTGGTTGGGAAATGATTGTCTATTGGATCTCAAACCTAACTGCTGTAACGCTACACATAGCTTAAGGCACAGATGGACTGGACGGGTGAGAAACTGTCGTGGTGTTGGGTGCGGGCGGCTCCATCTAGGCTGCGTTCATGCTTTGGCTTTCATTTGTGCTGTGTTTGAGAGTCAGATAGGAATAATGCAGAACCCTAAGGATACAGAGCATTAGCTCCCTGATGGTGACATCACACTGCAACACAGGAAGAGAGAGGGGGAGAGAGAGAGAGAGAAAGAGAGAGAGAGAGAGAGAGAGAGAGAGAGAGAGAGAGAGAAAAGGATGAGACAAGAACAGAGTGAGAACAAGAGACTGGAGGAGGATGAGTAGAAGGGAGGGAGGTACAGGAACAAATGATGAGAGTAAAAAGCAGGGCTTCGAAAACGGAAACACGTTAATGATTTCTAACCATGTCCTGATTAGCTCTGTCCCCTATCCACACCATGTCTAATTCATCCATGTATTTATTTTGTACTCCTTGAATATTAATCAAAGACTTTGGTATGTTTTAGGTTTCTCTATATCTGTTACTTGTGTATAACATGCTGATGTTCGACCACCACGCCTCTCCTTCCTTCCATCTTTCCGACTTTCTGTCTGTACCGCAAGCGAAACTCGGGGGCGGATGAAAGGATAATTCTGTGTGCTATTTCCCTTTTTCATCCTCTGCTTTGAGCTGTGCTCTGTGATGAATTGGGTCGGGGTAGTCTCAATGGCTCTGTCCTATTTCAAGCTCCAGCTAGGTTCTCTGACTTTAGCTGCCTCCCCGGCCCAGATTCTGAGCATCCACTTCTGGGCTCAAGTTTGATTCAACCTTCATAATATGAGCTTTGTTTCAACTTCTCGCCGAGGATTTTTTCTAATCCAACCTCAAGCAAAAGGTGTGTAGGTGTGTGCCTGTGCATGAGTTTGATCGTCTATGTATTTTGAATAACATTCATATTTCCCTACATTGTAAGGGACTCCACAAAGCAAACTTTGCCTTAAGTAAGTTTACATTGAAATCAATAAAGCAATTTGAATAGTTAGTCAACTAAATAGCTCTTCATTAACAAAGTATATTTGGCACCTCCATAAACGGGTCCTCCACTGATTTTACGCATCACTCTGTTGCAGGTATCACAGGAGAGTAGTACTGCATGTGTGAAAAAAGTTCTATAAAGCCTGTTGTTGCTCCAGAGAGAGATGCTTTAAATCTGATCTCAATTGATGTACTTGATCAGATGAGGCATCAATTCTGAATTGAAACTTTTTCAATACTCGTTTTCCTTCTTTCTTGCCTGTGCCTAAATTTCCTTTTGGAGCGACACACACCGCGTCCTGTCTGAATTCTGGTGAGGTCAGCATGACGTACACTTTGTCGTCTGCAAGGACTGTACGCAGTACAAGCATACCGACTGTGCATGGCGCTTGTTTCCTGCGCTGTATGTAATGCATTCCCCATTCTGTTCTCAAGTGGCCTCACAGCGTCAGAAAATCGTGAAAAAGTCAACATATTCAAATGGATTTTTTTAGGCTGACCAAACCCACACATTTTCAGTTTAAAGGAAAAGCAAACCAGTAATTATTCACATCATTACTCACATCTGTATACCAGTATTTTTGTTGTTGTTGTGAGGGTACATTTCTGATTTAACATTATGCTTAATTACTAATATTGTATTTATCAATTATTAATAGTTTCAGCTCCTAATGTTTCGAAAATATTCCTATCCTTTGTGTAATTTGGTTGTCAGTGTAAATCTGTTATGGCAGAACGGTTCGGGAAAGATTCAGACAGCCTCTCCGTGCCCAGTATGTTCAAAACACTGCCCTGAAACGCAGTCTTCAAGCAAAACCAACACTTAAATCAGGTGGAGAGAAGTTGCTCCACCCGTTACAGTGTTTTGTGAATGTGTAGTTGTTGCAGTTCGTCCCCATGTTTGTTCTCCATGCTGGTCTTCATGTATAATCTATTCCTCAACATTTCAACCAGGAGAATACGGTAGCAATACTGGTGGACGGAGAGATGTTGTGTGTTTAGAAGAAAGGGGTGAGGGGTGTTGAAAGTGGGTGAGACATTCCTCAAAGCTTACGCCCTCCCACATTTGTACACAGTCAGACAGGGTTTGATTGTAAGCTTTCAGTGATCCATTATTATTATTCAGGTGGAATGCCTTTTCCTTCTTTTGACCCATCAGTGTGTCAATACCTGAACTGTTAACACTCAGGTTATAGTTGTCTGTAACAACTCAGACTCTCTGTTCAAACATCACCTGCAAGTATACAGTTAGTGTAAATTTGACAGGGGGTGTGCTGGCACATTCCAAGGAAAAATAAATCAGGGGGACATTCTACCTTTCTCTGTCCTTATTCTGTAATTTCTTGTAATATATTTCACCTGGGGCAGATATGGGGTATGGTGGCTCTATTCATCATCTCCTCTTGACCTCCACCAGTTATTGTAGCTTTCGAGACATCTACATATCATGACCTTACCTCCACCAGGTTTGACCTTCGGCAATGTTCAGCCGATGAGACATGAAATACGATGCAGCGAGTTAACTTGAGTCATGAGTTTGAAGGGTTCTCAGGTGCCAAAATGCAGCACAAGTTTATAATACTCTGAGACAGGATTTTACAACTTCATCACGAGGTGAAAAGTAGAAATATGCTGTTCATCTTGCATATTAATCCACTAGGAATTTGTGCTTGGATGTATTTAATCGGTCACGCAGCCGTGCCTTGTCAGATTACATCATGTTGCGCTGCAGCAAAAGTTGAGCCAGATTCAACTTTTTTGCTGGCCTCATTGACTGAATGAGAGGCTGTTTTGCTAAAGTTGTTCTGAATGTGGCCTGAGGCAGGTGATGAGGGCCTGTGACGAGAGAAGTGTCTCATCGTAGGTAGCACCAAGTTGGACAGCTTCTAACGCAAGAACAAAATGCTGAGAGTCAGATGCAGCTGTCAACAATTGGCAGCATTTTAAAGGTGTGGTTCACCTGCAACATTCCACTGAAAATTCATCCTGAAAAACGTGTGAACACACTTATAGGTTATATGACCTTTCTCTTCGAGGTGTGTGTGTGTGTGTGTGTGTGTGTGTGTGTGTGTGTGTGTGTGTGTGTGTGTGTGTGTGTGTGTGTGTGTGTGTGTGTGTGTGTGTGTGTGCGCGCGCGCGCGCGCAAGTACGGAATGTCTCTAGATTATGGCTCACCACTCAGAAAATGGCTTCAGTTCATTTTGGGGTTCTTATTGTTTTTCGTATCAGAGAGAATAATGCAGCGGTAATGTGGCTGGTTGGTCTATTAAATTCACTGCTGCTTTTACAAGTGATTTTAACACTACACAGATCTTCATTTTAATTATTAATGAGTGTATTTGGACTGTTTTTTTTCTTCTCTTAAAACAATTTTCCCCCAAACACTGAGGCCGACTTATTGCAACATAAAATCAGGGCCACACTTAATTATTGATTGTTGAATATAATACAAAAGCAAATGGTAGAACAATGAATAGCTGCGTACTTAGGGATGATGTTGTTTGGTGGTTTGAATTTGTTTTCATGAGGTTTATGTAGCACTTATATTAATATAGTTTATAACATTAAGGGATCATTTTTAGATTTACTACCATAGATAGAGTCCTTAGTTTTAACTACGTTAAATCGTACAACCTCCACTCTGTTATATGGGTGTCTGCTTTCTATGAATCCTCACACACAGTGCAGACTCTTGTTAAAATGAACAATCCCACACTGAGGACGAGGCAGGACCAGTTGTGTGGGACTCCTCCTTGAGCTATTAAAACTTATTTGAACTGACCTGAGGGGAGAAACTCAAGGAGGGAGAATGAGAGAAAATTACAAAATGGTTGAATTCCAGATGTCTTTCCTGGGGCTCATATTCTCTCCTGCCTCTGTTTATGTCATACCAGGAACTCACTAAAAGGAAGTGAGGAAGGCAAATGAGCACATAAATGTCCATTAAACACCTGCAGATCTTCCCCAAACAACAAAGAATGACTGTTGTTTCGCGAACCAGCCGGAAGAGCACAAAAATGGATAGTTCATAAAGTAAAAGGTTAAAGTAAAAGTAAAAGGTTACTGTTAAAGGTAATTGTTTCATGCCACATTTTCATGCTTTAACATCAGTGCTTGCTTTGTAAAGAAGTGCTTGTTCCCTTCCTTGTACTGGCACAGTGTGCACACACATTAGTGCAAAGGTAAGGGGCCATTATCCCCACTAAGCACCGCGCGTTGCCCTTGGCACCGTAGGCAGCATGCTAGGAGAGCTGTCGTCATTAAGCAGCATTATTTTGTAACGACACAACATCTGCAGGACTAACACATCTCAGAAGCGTTCTGGGGCTGCACGGTGCTTACCGTGTGTGTGTGTGTGTGTGTGTGTGTGTGTGTGTGTGTGTGTGTGTGTGTGTGTGTGTGTGTGTGTGTGTGTGTGTGTGTGTGTGTGTGTGTGTGTGTGTGTGTGTGTGTGTGTGTGTGTGTGTGTGTGTGTCCGTCCTTCTCTCTGGTAGTGACAGTATGATGAATGGAGTAGAACAGGTGGCGTTCTCCAGAGACAAACTGGCCTGATTCTAATGTAGGTGTGAGAAAAAGCAAATTGTCTTTGATTATTGTGGTGTAAATGGTAGTTGAGGCGAATCAAAATAAAGGATGTGGAGATGCACATTTCCTTCTTGAACAAACACGAACGCCTAGACTTACAGTCTCCTTTTTAATTTGCTTTTTAACAAAGCTAAAGATGTAATTCATGCAATAAATGACATGATACAAATATATGTTTTGGTCACTCTATGTAGAGAAGCCACCATGTAAGCATTTAAGGATTTAATTGGCTTTATTTTCTACAAATATTTGGTATCAACTAGACCTTTCCAGCCAACCCACTGATACTTTCAGGGGAAACAACTGTTTATATGCTCAAGTGCAGCAAAACTCTGTTTACCACTCCATAGCGCAAAATTACTGTTTGACACATTATAGTTACTAGTATACCTGTTGGAGTTTGTAGAGATGATGATGATGATGATGATGAAGATGAAAGAAGTACACAAGCACGTAGATGTTTTGCTTTCATGGGTTACTAATAAATTACTTTTTGGCTACTTTGCAGCAAAAGCAAGCTGTAAACACAACACTGAATCATCACCTGTTAAATTGATACGGCAAACCTCTCAGCAATCAGTTGCTTATTTACACACACACCCGTAGAGAATAACCTTATTTAGTTTTCATTTTAGTTGTTTATGGCTAACTGATTATGTAAAAGCAATCCATCTCTCTTTTTTAGCTCAGTTTGCTCCACTAACTGGCTCTTTAGCTGCTAAATGCTCCACTATGTTCTTGCCGTTTGGTGCTAGGCAGGTAGTGTACTTTTTTGCTAAAAGCAGCTGCCTGCTGTAGCCAAAAATGACACAGAGCGGTGAGAATAAATTAAAAACAGTAAAGTTTCGGGTCTTAAAACCCAAACGATAAGCTAAAAGATGCTAGTGATCGCGCGCGCCATATCTTTCTCTGGCAAGCCACATTTCACTCTCGTATACACACCTTTCTGGGATGCAAGCAAAGATTATGAGGGAAGATTGTGTGCAATAGGTGTCAACAAAAACCAGTAAGAGCTGTAGATTACCAGGCCATAGAAGTGGCACATTTAGGATAATGTTTAAATTGACGTGTGCAGCAGTGAGACTGCAGCATTACAAACGCTGCTGCTCTCCTCCTGCTCTCTTCCCTCCCACTGCTTTTCTAGACCAGTGCTGACCCCTCAGTCTGACTCTGTTTCTCACCTCGCACACAGGACGCGGTGCAGGAAAGGGAAGAGGGTGCGGCTCTGAAACAGACTTCGATCATCTTTCTTTCCTCCTGGTTCTCTCACTTTTACTATTTCTGGTTGGATTGTTTCACCTCCCTCCTGTCTTTAATGAGATTTGCTTCTCACCAATTTACTGATTGTTTGTTTAGTTCTCACGCATCTCTCAATTCCTAACATAAAGACTTACCCACCGTGTATTGTGTTTGTAGATGGCAGCCATCAGGAAGAAGTTGGTGATTGTTGGGGATGGAGCGTGTGGGAAGACTTGTCTGCTCATCGTCTTCAGTAAGGACCAGTTCCCAGAGGTCTACGTGCCCACTGTGTTTGAGAACTACATCGCTGACATTGAAGTTGATTGCAAACAGGTACTTTATATTTTAAATGTACATTTTTATTTGTTTTAGTTAGATGATTATGAATAATAATCATTGTTGGAAACTAACTAGGTGCTGTATTTAGGTCAACTTTTGAGTATACTTGTTTTGTCAGAGGGGCATATTGTACTTTCTACTCCCACTGCATTTAGCTGACTAGTTGCTTTTCAGATTAACACTAAAAAACACAAGATATGCTTTGATTTGACTTGTGACCTCTTACAAACAGTCTTGTTCGGGCATCTTGTCATATGTCAGATGTCTGAGATGATAGAAATACCACCAAAGAATCATTTTACCTCTAAATGTATCAAATGGGATTAATCTGAATAACTGTTTGAAGCCCAAAAGAGGTCACATTATATTAACAAAGAAACAAAGATTAGAGAAAAGTGAAAATAATCTCATGACCTGAAATACAGATTTATCTTCTGACACGGTGGAGGGTCCCCTTAGGTTGGACACCACTGGACGTCACTTTCTGGTGATAATATAAAGTACCTAAAACTAGTTGCTCCTCAACCAGCTACAACAGCAATCAGTATTAACAACTTAATCATTTAATATATAATAACACAACAACGTTCACATGGGTACTTTTACTGCAGAACAAGTACTTTTACTTCTGATACAGTACATTTAGCTGGTGATACTTCTGTGTTTCCACTTGAGTAGGATTTTTCATTAAAAGTAAAGGATGAGTACTTTATCCACCACTGATAATCCGAGACATTCCTCAGAACAGGCAGGTTTATGTGTCACTAAAACTGCTGCTGTAGTGATTTAAAATGTGGCCCTGTTTGGTTGAGAACCATGGGCTATAAAGACAGATGGGGATAAGTGCGTATTGTAAGCAAATCATCGCGTCTTTTCATTGTTATAAAGCAGAAGACCTCCAGCCAACAACAGGAAATGGATCAATGCCACCTTCCTGCCCAGTGTAGAAACCCATCCCCTCATGCATCATGACTAATCTCCCATTTCCCGTTCCTGTTTCCTGTGCGGTATAATACAAAGTTGACTGTACTCCAAGCCCCTCCACTGGGGTAGAGACATGTATAGTAAAAAGTATTTGGTGTATTGACATATTGTCAGTTTGTGTCACAGTTCAACTTACAGCTGACCTCTACTATCATTATTTGATTATATTTAGTTGTGGTTACAACAACCAAGATAAAGGCTGAAAAGAGGAGTTCAGATAGGAAGGAAGGAAAATAAATGGATGAGTCTGACTCCTGAGAGACATCTAGTGGTAAAATAATTTAAAAGCAGCAGAAATGGACACAGGTTTGTCATGGTCAATGTCAGGCAAACGTCTCATATATTATGGAAAATGCCAGAGGGCAGTGTGGCCAGCCAGTCTAGTTAGCAAAAGTCAGTAAAGTCCAGAGTAACTGCTAACATGCTGTATCTATGTCTAGATTACAGTTAAAGCTAATGGTCCACAGCCCTTTAGGAGATACAGATAAAAGCCACATGACGTATTCATGCAATGACACTTCTAGGCTACTGTATAGAAGACATACATATGTGGTGGTTTGGGGTTGTATTGTAGCATGTGCTACAGACCTTGCTGAGCGCAAATTATTATTATTATTATTTTATTTTTTTTTTTGCTGGGCATTTGTTTTATCTAAAGCAGGTCAGGCATGCTGGGACTTCTAACAGCTTGATTAACAGCCTAAGAATATCCTTTGGGAACAATCTCCACCTCTGGGGAGTTGCTTTTTAGGCATGAAAGAAATTCGTATATCCTCTTTTTTTCTTCCTTTCAGTTATTCTGCCTCTATTTTTGTTGCCCATATTCTCCTTTCCACTCTTCATCCTGCTGTAGATGAACTTGGATTATTCAACCTTCATAATGTTACTTAAGCACTCTTTGCTAGCTGCCACTTGCTTCACTAATGTTTTTTTTCTCCTCTTTCTCAGGTGGAGTTGGCGTTGTGGGATACAGCCGGTCAGGAAGACTATGACAGGCTGAGGCCTCTCTCTTACCCTGACACAGATGTTATCCTCATGTGCTTCTCCATAGATAGCCCCGACAGTTTAGGTAAGGCTGCATATAAATTGTTTACCCACTTAGCAAAACCAAGTAACATTTCAGAAAATTGTTGTCCCATTAAGGTAATGTTGAAAACTCTTTGGTAGCAGTGTGGCTTCAGTGACCCAAGAGACTTGACACAGAAGGAACCTGATTAAAATAGTGATATGGATTTATGATTTACTTTGTTATGCTACCTCAAGTCAAGGCAGCTGGTTATGTTTATTCAGTCATTTATACAGAATTTAAGTTTTTAGGCAATCGCGAAGAAGCTAGACAAAGTGCATATTGGATTAAATCCAGAAAAAAAGAAGGTGGAAAGAAAATGCAGAGCTTGCATGCCATTCTGATACTCAATTTAGGAAATAATTTGAACTATTTGCATTGAAAAAAAAGTTAAATAATATTTCCTACAGATGCAGGAAGGCATTTTGGCAAATGCTCCTTTTTAAATGTCCACATTTTTGTCTGACTTGTCAGTGCAGTAAAATCCACACTCATCCTCTCTGTAGGTTTTCCTCTTTTGATTATTTATGTGTTTGACATTACATTTCCCTGTCCACTGCCTCTACGCATAATGCAATTAATGATCCATTTTATGAAAATGTAATGCTTATTTAGATGGCTTCTGTTCATTAGTATTATTACATTATTGGTGTTGTAATTAATCCTGCCGCAGCTGTGAAGACAAGCTTTACAGTTAACAGTTAGTCATGTCTAAAGTGTGGAATAGACTAAATTAGAACAGAAAAGCTGACTGTTTCTCAGCTATAGAAATTTGAATAAATAATTGGAGTAATTCCTACCTGAGCAGAGAATGAAGTCACTCACCTTAAGACACTGCCACTTAATAGATTCCTTTTAATTCAGTTGTTTCACAGTGTTGTTGATATGGACTATGACACAGATGGCTTGCCTACTCCATCACAGTAGGGCATCTCCCTCCAGACAGCGCAGATTTTGACTAACATGCTCGACCATGTATCAGCTTTCCATGATCTCTTGATTTTTATGTTTGTCCAGTCAAAGGGGAAACGGCACGAGCTCTCCCAACTGTCCTTGTAGGGAAATACGTCAGGGATTTTCTGTGGAGTGACTTTGCTTGTTTCTTTAAATTTATTTATTTTTCATTGTCGCAGAGAACATTCCAGAGAAATGGACGCCTGAAGTGAAACACTTTTGTCCCAACGTGCCCATAATTCTCGTGGGTAACAAGAAGGACCTGAGGAATGATGAACACACACGCAGGGAGCTGGCCAAGATGAAACAGGTGTGTGTGTCTGACTATTCTTTTATGTTACTGGCAATACATTATTAAAAATACGGAACCACCTGCATTTAGACACCTGCATTCAAATCATACTTAAATAAAAGTATGCAAGTATTATTAGCGAAATGTACTTTATGTTTGAAAAGTAAAAAAGTACTCATTGTCTAGTAAAATGTTCCCCGTCTGTATAGTGGATGTACAAAATGGAATATTTGTCTCTGTGATGTAGTCAAGTAAAGTTAAATGAAAGGGAAATATACCTTGAATTTGTACTTAGATACAGTGCTTGAGTAAACTTGCTTCATAAACATGCTACATCACTGTTCACCTTGTTGAATGAACACCTTCCGTCTTCACATTAACCCTCCAGGAGCCGGTGAAGCCTGAGGAGGGCAGAGACATGGCCAACCGCATCAGTGCCTTCGGCTACCTGGAGTGCTCCGCCAAGACCAAGGACGGCGTGCGGGAGGTGTTTGAGATGGCCACTAGAGCAGCACTGCAGGTCCGCAAGCGCAAGAAGAGGGGCGGCTGCCAGCTACTGTGAAGGGGCGGAGTCTGTTGGCCAATCGACACCCGAGGGAGGATTCCCATCTTGCACGGCACAGAGCAAACCTAGAGAAACCTTAAATCGATGGCTTCCGTGGACTATACTTACTTCACAGATGCAGATATGCCACAGGAGAATATGAAAGACTGACACGCCTGTTTAGAAGCAAAACAAATCAGCCTTTTATTTTAATTTCTATTTCCTCTGCTACTCACACACCTTTTGTTTCTGTTTGTTTGCTGCTCTGTTTTCCTTCACCCTGCATCAGCCTGCTAGTGTGAAGGTCCTGTCCTTCCCTCTATGATTGTATGTTTGTATTTATATGTGCATTTACAAACATATCATGTCTGTTATGTTTACAAAGAAGGGTCTGTCTTCTTGAGGGTCACATGCCTCCTGAATGGCAAGACCGTTTTAAGATGTGCTTCAATAGTATGGAAACCCTGCTTCACTTCAACCTGCATGTACCACTGTCTCCTTATAAGTCAGCTTAGGTCACGCTCCACATATGTCACACCACTATTCATTTTACACCCTTAAAATCCTTTCCCCCCCATGTTTTGAGTCAGCAGAGCTCCATTTCCCTCAGCTGTCTCTTCTGGCATTAACGACTAAATTTAGAGCTTGTTCACTCTGCATTCATCCACTGAAATCTACATAAACTGAAGCAGCAGCGATTATTTGTGTGGAGAGTTTGTGAACTGCACTTTGCTGTGTTTCTCTTCCATGGTGATAGCTTAAACCGGCACCGGAGACAGTGGTCTATTGTCATGGACATAATGCTCAGTCATGCTCACACTGGCTCTGAGTCCGACAGACTTTCCTCTACCCAGACGTCAACGCCTTCCCAAACAAGTCTTCAGTCTGAACTCTGTACTATTAAATGAGATCCAGTATACAGTCATTATGCATCACTGTGTACTGAATCTACAGGTTTCTGGTTGCAACACACAATGGATGCACACTGTACAATTCAGACAGATTATAGTTCTATTCTGTGCATAAAAGTTTCAATAAAATTTCCAGTTGACAGCTCAAATGTTGTCATTACCAATGTGATATCTCCTCAGTTTGGCTCATCAGATCAATAGCTTGCGTCAATATTTTAAATCAGGGCTTTGTTGTTGTGTAATAGGCATTTTATTTGACACTACACCCAAGGGGACGTAGCTTGAAATGTGATTGAAATAACGCGCATATGTGTGTGTGGCCAGTGTACGGTCTCTTGTGTAGTCTCTTGAAGTAGGGCCAGCTGATAGACAATCATTTGGTGGTGTTTTTGGGCTCAGAGCTGCACCAATGCGTCATGAAAGTGTTGTTCACAGAACAAGGAATTGCAACAGAATTGTGGTTAAAAATTCGGCGCCAACCATCAGTACTAGCAACCGCAATTGTTATAATTATTTTCTCCAAGTGTATTGTCATCATCACTATGTGACATAATCATAAAGCCACCATCTTTTTAGAGGCAGCGCTCTGATGCAGTTATTGTTTCTGTATCATGAAGCAAAGAGATGCATGCAGTACATGTTGCATAGCAGGTACTGTCATGAAAGAATGTAAGTATATGTAATGTTACAATTGTCGTGGTCTTTTTATCCACATAGATCCACATAGATCAGAATGTTGCCAGATTGGGCTAATTTATGGATGCCGCGGGGCCTCTGTCCGTTTTTTTAAACACAGAAATGTAGATTGTGATGACGCTTTACAAACGGGAGTGGGATGTGTTGAATGTCTGGATGAGGCAAACATGATATTAAAGTATTTTTTAAATGCTACGTAATCTTAACTTGTTTGGTTTAGCTTTCTTTTCTATTAAAGTAACCTGACTTTGCAAATTCAAAACTTAAAATGTTCCAAATGTGTTTAAATCTTCTAGATTAATTTACATTTATATTGTAGCATTGTTTGTGTATTTTTCTCATTAGTAAAAGGAATTTGACAGAATATTTTATGTTTTTAAAATTGCTTGTTTCACAAAATGCAAAACCGTTCAAAAATGGACCACACAATTATTTTTAATAGTCAACATTTATTTACATTTTTTATTTTGTAATGGTGATTTAAATATGACACATGGACATACATACCAATTGATGATTCTAAAAGAGCAATGGTGATTGAGCAAAGTTAAAAACTATCAATTAAATCACTAAGACTGACACTTTTGGTAAAAAAAAAAAAGAAATTTAAAGAACAATATGAATTATTTCAAAAAATGAAAAATCAAGTCTGGAAATCATTTGTGTGACTAACTGGGGACAATGCCATTTTAAAGTCAAGGGGCAGTCCAATGAGGTAGCTGAAGATGAACTGCTCTAAATAGGAATCAGCTCCCTGTCATTTAGGGTCTTTGGTCAAGTTCATATAGCTGACGTTAAAACGGTCTGTTTGTTGGAATGCTTTATTTGTTCGTGAAAAATGAGAAATGTGCCCTTTTTTGAAGAATTGTACTAATGATGTAAGGTCTTGAAACCTCGATGCCAAAGGAATCAGGATGGAAGATTGTGCTCATTTCCCTCACAGGTCGCTCCTCCACTCGGGGTCCAGATGCTGCTGAACAGCGCTCTCTGCAGTCTCCACTGGATAGAAAAGATTCACAGAAGGAAAGCAAAGTGGTCAATGTTAACATCTATTGAAAAATATTCATTTTGAGGGGTGATGCCGATGAAAACAAAGATGTGTCTGTCACCTTGGATATCAATGGTGATGTAGAGTTCAGCAAGTCTCTCCACCACGTCCACATCTTCCTCTACCTGCTCATAACCGTCGTAGCCTCCTTCATCCCGACAGTACTGGATGAATCTGCAGACGTGTAGCATGGAAGGAGAGAATAATGTATTGAATTTTGGAAATTTAAAATGAAATGTTAATATATGCTGACAGCAGAAATCGGAAGCAGTCAGGTGACACACACCGAGCCCAGGTAGGATCCGTGTTCAGCACACTGGGGTTCCCCACCACAATTAGCAGGGCTTTAGCTCGAGTCACAGCCACGTTGAATCTCTGGAAAAGAAAAGAGCGTGTCAGAATCATGTTTTGTGCGTACATACACAGCAGACATTTTGGGGGGCAGGTGCTCAAATCAAAAAAAGGGTAGGATATTTTCAACGTATATATTTATTTTTGTTAACAAACTAACTCAAATTATCAAATTGAATAAATAAATGAATAACAGGCAAAAACAGACAAAACAAGGCCATATTGTATAACCAAATTTAATCAAAAAATATTCTAACTTAAAACGTATCAAAACTCTGCTCTGGATAAATTGAAGCAGTGGCCACATCAGCATCATGGTCGCCTTCAAAGGGCCGGTTGTAACTGTACAGTGGTGGGCCGTGGATTTTCTACCTGCCCACATCCCTGTCCCGAGACCTCACATCAGATCAGGAAAAACTTCCCAAATAAAGATAGTAAAAACCCTTTCACAGGGAAAAAAGGAAGAAGCCTTCAAGAGAGCAACAGAGGAGAATTCCTCTCACCGGATGGACAGAAGCAATAGATGTCATGTGACCAGAATGAACAACGTAACAGAGTTATAGCACATTACATGAATATGACAGGAATTAAATAAACGGCACCCTGCTGCATTAAAAATTCCCTTAAAAATAAGCACAGTTTTTTTGCAAAGGCCCGTGAAAGACTGAAAACGGCTCCACGAGCGACATTAAACATGACAAACATCAGTAAACATCTGGACAAGGCTTTGAAATCACGGATTTTATTTTTTTAGGAAACGTCGGACCAGTTGCGACGTAATGTTTTCAGCGGCGCTAATGTTGTGGTTAATTTATCACCAAACAATGTCGGGGGATTGCACAAACACCGTCATTACCTGTTTGTCTGATGGGTCAGAGCAGAAGTAGCTGCACCTGCCTGGCGCTCAGCACTGCATGAGCACTAAGTGGAGGAGAAGGAGGGAGAGAGAGGAGGGACGCGGCTGGGGCTTGTGAGCGGGGCGAAAGAACTCAAATATCTGCCCCGTCAGATATCAAAACACATTTGGGGGGAATTGATGAAAGAGAAGGGGCACTTTTCTCCTCCAGGGCAAAAAAAAAAGGGCAGGTGCTTGAGCACCACTTGGGGTCTATCTGTGCACGTGCCTGATACACAGTATGTAGACTATGTAGAGCATGCACGTACACCTAGCAAAATTCCTCGTTTTTGTAAACATTCCTGGCAATAAACGGTAACTGATTCTGATTCTTATGTGTGCATGTGTTTGCTTTGCATACCTTCTTGTTCTTGACAAAGCCGAGGTTGAACTGTTTGTCTATCTCCACGTGATTGGGGCTGCTCCGAACTGTCGACACCAGGATCACTCTCCTCTCCTGACCTTGGAACTCCTCCACCGAACCAACCTGACACACGTGTGTAAACACACTTGAGACACTTCCTCTGCTGTGTATTTGACATTTATTTAGTGGGAAATATTGTGTTACCTTTAGGTAGTTCATGTCCAGAGATTTAAAGTCTTTCTCCACTTTTTTCAGGGCCTTGCGGATTTTTTGCACCTATGTGACACGGGGGTGGGGGGATGTACATTGTTCCACTTCAACCTGTGTTCATTTGGACTTAAAGTAATCTGCAACAACAATAGGATAAATTGTGGGTCGAGTCATTTCCGACCTGTTTCCTGTAGGGAGCGATGATGCCGATGTCTCTGGGTGAGATGGTACCCAGGCCCCTCTTGCCATGTGTCTGCAGCAGTTTCCTCACGTAGTCCACGAGCACCTCCACCTCCGCTATGTTGAAGAATGAAGGACTGCTGGCCTCACGCTCGTCAATACCGGTCACACCTTTGAAGATCACTGGGAAGTCCTGAGAGAGATGTGAGATATACGTTATATTTGATTAAATGCACATTAAAAAGAAAATGTTTAGGGAGAACTTCTTTTGAATACTGAGCTGACAAATCAGTTTAACTCTCTACTGTCAATAACAATTAGCAATGAAGAAATGGAAATATCTGTCATTCACAATGAACACAGTATTTCATTTTAATTTGGGTTTTATTCTTTTTATTAAGATATTAAATCTACAAACCTCACGTTGGAGATGCTGGCACTAAAGAAAATGACTAAAATTATTAAAAGCTGGTAATTCATTTTCTGTCAATCAACTAATAGATTAAGAAACTAATTGTTTCAGCTCTAGAATTACAATGTAATGGCTCCTTTACATATTGAATAACAAAGATATTAATTCATGAGGTTGAGGCATATTGCTGGTCATTTGCTAAATGTCCGTTTCTGTTTGCACACGGTCTGTACAGTATGAGTAATAAAAAAAGAAGCACTACCTTCTTCTTGAGGTATTCCCATCTGCAGTAGGAGTTGCGCATCATTTCATCAGCGCAACACTGCAGCTCTTCATCGTAGAAGAGCTCGTTGGGAACCTTCAGAATGGCCGGATGAGACCTGAACCAGACACACAAAATCAAATCAAACTCAAGCCCTTTCTTTCAAGGAGTGCCGCTAACGATCTCTTGCACCGAACCTGTAGTTGCGCAGCAGTTTGGTGACGAAGCGATTGTTGAACACGCCCTCGTCCTGCCGGTACAGAGAGAAATCCTTCATCAGGCGCTCCAAGAGGGACACTCCTGCAGATAGAAGAGTCTTTAACTCACACAAGTAGAGCAAGTCAACGTTAAGAGTAAGTCTGTGTGTCAGCTATCAAAAACAGTGTTGCAGAACTATGTATCCTCATTTATTCAAACTACAGTGTTATTAACAAGACAGTGTATATGTGAGGGTGTCTGCACTTACCCATGCCAAATTTCAGCGCAAAAGGGGATCTGAGAATGGGTCCGAGCTGCTTGGGGTCTCCGGCCAGAACCACCTGACCAGACTCTGCATCCAGCAGCCCTTTGTTTTGTTGTGTGTGTTTTTTTGGCACAAGAAAAAGGTACAAAACAAGTACAATCAACAATGGTGGAAATTATGCTGCAACACAATTGGTCACAACAAGTAAACAAAAGAGGACAAAAAAATGTATTAAGATGAAACAATAAATATCTTTCTATTTTTTTACATGAATGTAAGTGACTTAAAGTAGTTGGCAAACCTATTCGTGAAAACATCAAAAACCTATAACAATATAGGAATGCATGCATGAATGTTATTAAAGTTTTAATGACTGATTAAAATGATTGATTATTAATCTAAAACCAACTAGTGTAAGAACATGTAACAATGGTCTATGGTTTCAGCTTGTGAACAAAAGGTTTCCTTGACTTTAGGAGCATTAGAATCTGATAGATAAAAAGAAAAGGGCTGTCAAATTTATTGAGCAGCCTTGGAACAAAAATCCATCGACACATTAAGCAAGTTCAAAAGAGTTACAGAAAACACTCTGCTGTTTCTTTTCTACCTGCCAATGGGACTAAACATTCAGTCTCCACGGCGTGTCCCGCCTCGTCCACAAACACGTGAGTGAAGTGACCATCAGGGATGTCTCCTGTGACCAGCCTGCAGAGAGCGGAGGGAACATTTGTGGTAGAAAACTCTTCCCCCACAGAATTTCATCTGTGGACTTGACTGTTAGTATTTTGAATGACAGAATTTAAACAGAACGTAAATACTGCAGTGTGCAAAAGTGAAATGCAATCTTTTTTAATGGTGTCATGCAGGTGAGCAAACTGCACCGTCAGTCATTTACTACCTTGCAGCGGTTATTAGGGTGGTGACCATGATCCTATACTCCATCAGCTCCTCTTTAACAGGAAAAACGTAACACTCCCCTTCCAGGTTAGAGCATGCCTGTGAAGGTACCACAAACCGTAATGATGCTAGAACACTTTTGCAACGGTATCAAACACAAAGCAGCAGGAAGTGTAGCAGCAATGTTGCGTCGTCTAAAGACACTGCTATGCATCATAAAGCCAGCAAGTAGATTATCTAACTGTGACCAATTAAATGAGAGTGAATGAATGGCAGTTACTTTCTGCTTCACATCGAAAGCAAGCAGCATGCATCGAATGCATTGACACTGACCTTTAGTTCCAAAGGGACGAAATCTGTGGGCCGGCTGCTGGCGTACATGCGGAACACTTTATGCTCGTCCACGTGGTCCAGGATCTTCTTGCAGAGCAGATCGGCAGCGCTGTTGGAGGGAGCGCAGGCCAGGATGTGGCAGGAGGCCTGGGTCTTCTCTATCTGCTTGATGGCCTCCACCAGAGTCACAGTTTTGCCTGAACAAACAAGGTGGATCCTAAATTGCTAAACAGTTTGATTCTACACAAAGACACATTATTATGCTGGTACCCGCTGTACCTGTTCCAGGTGGGCCAAACACCAGGTAAGGGGCGGGTTTGGATGAGCCAGCTACAATGTGTTGTACAGCCTGATACTGCTCTGGGTTCTTTTCCAGCTTTGCGTCAAACAGCCTATTCACAGAAATATACAGGAACAGAGGTATGATGTTAGAGCAGAGTAATAGGTAGAGAGAGTCAGCAGACATGTTTAAATGCACAGGGAATCACATCCTCTTGTCAGGTAACACAACATATCTGGTTTTGGGCCAGCTCTGTTAGAATAAAAGGGTTTATCTTGGAATATGACTGTGAGAAAGCTCTTTAAAATGTTTCCATTAATACGGTATTTAATGTAGTACAGCAGCATCCTTTAGCATTAACTTGGAATTAAGCAGTGTTAATCATGATGCCGATCTTAATGTGTCCCTTCATTTGAAGCTGTAGTTAAGGTATTCCTCTGGTCCCGCCTGTCTTCTGGATTGTCATTCAGAAAAAAAGTATAATTTTAATGCTGTTTTAAGCTTGCAGCGGGTTTATTTCTTGTACACATGGGTGATTGTGCACATGAGTCGTGGCATGGAATTTTGGCTATAATGTTTCAAGTGTGATCATATTGCAGCTCAGTCTCTTACATTATTAATTATTTTTGCAGAGGAAGGGATACTGCAGATACCTGCACTGTGAAATCGCCAGCCAACACATTGCACCAGGATACACAGCCTACATGCTAGCGTGCCTAACCTGAGCTGAGGAGGCTCAGCTTGCTGAGAGGAGTCGGCAGGTGCAGCGGGGAACAACACCTGTCCCAGTTTGAATGTAGTGGCCAGCTCTGCTGCTCGGTGCTGTACGCGCCCCGGCAGGCGGTTGATGGTGAACTCAACATTGAACTTCATGCCATCTACAAAGCGATCCAGCAACCTGCAAACAGATTTTAGACAAGATGTGTATATATTTAATATTACCATTGTTATTTTTTTATGTCAAATGAAGTATTATTTGTATTTCTTAAATATAATAATAACTTTCTTAGTTTAAAAAAAATCCTATAGCATTTTTTAAAACAGTTACAAAGTGCTTTGACCGACAAAGCAAAGGTAAAGCAGAATACAAGGCGATATAACAACAGAAAGCCAAACAGTGAGGCCAAACAAAAGTAAGACAAAACTAAGGTAAATTGTAAACATGGATAAAACGGCACAAAAATAATGCCAGAAATGCATCAACCAATTGTATGTTATCATCATATCTTGATCTTACTTTGACCCAAAGCCGAGTCTGACACTGTCCAGCAGCACACTGTGGACGTAGCCTTTGTACTTCACCCCTAGTTCTCCTGCAGGATACACCAGCAGGGAATCCCCTCGTAACACAGACGGACGGTTCTCAGACACACCAGGTACCTGGCAGGTGAATAGAAACACACGTGAATTAATGTATGTCAGTAAATATGACGGTGAATATGTTGCTATATATAATATATTAGAGGTTTTTTTTTATCCGATATTTCTTTTCTTTTATCATAATGCATCACAACCGGAATGCATGATTACACTTCAGCCAGTATACTGGCCATGTAAAAATGATATATTGAACCATAACAACTGCCTGTCTGTTTATGTCAGAATTCAACCGACGAGCGTTCCTTGAAATGTAACAATGCAAAGTAGACCAGAGCCAGTAGTTTAAATAAAACTTAGTCATCACTAATGCTTGCTTTACACTACATATATTTGCACTGTGTTCATGATCTGTTTTATTTATTACCCCTCTCCATGCAATATAGATACTATTTAGCAAGTTAGCTAGAGCTAGCGATCTTATCTAAAACAAATCATTTAGAGAGGGAAGTGAAGGAATGAGAGATGATGTGAGTACAGTAAGGAAATGAGTGAGAGCACATGCTAACCTCCAGAATGAGAAGTTTCTTGTCGAACTTGTCTTTCTGCATGACGGCGTATTCTTTTTCAATGTTGGGGATGTTGTATCGCTTGATGTCCACCTCCATCTGAAGCTCCTCCAGATACAGCTGCAGTTGAAACTTCTCCGTGTAGTTCTCCCAGCTAAGGGGACCTTCCAGCACGGCCCTTCTGAACAAATGGCAAGAAACAAACAATGAACAATGTATGGCAGTATATGTTATACAGCAAGATGGGTGGTTTTTATTATGTCAGTGCAGTGACCAGGTTTCACATCCTGAGTTTAAACAACAAAAACACGTTGTTTTTCAGTTGAATGTTAATAATCACGTTGTGTCTCGTGATTCAAGTCACTGCAGAATCTTCAGTGTAAACCAAGACTATAGTCTTTACCTTCCCAGTGTCTTAACGTAACCATAAACAGCGGTAGTCACTATAAGTGGATATTATATTGCAAGATTGGGTATTTTGGTGGAAAACAAACAAAAAGCATTGTCAATTAACATTTTACTGATGACATGGCATTGCCATTTTTGCAACTTGCCAGATATGTTAATAAACAACAGTTGATCATTATGTTAATAAGAAATAAGAAATTGGATGGCATTACGTTTCCCTAAAAAAGGTCATTGCTGTTTCAGGTTAGTTGTATGCAAACTTATTTTCTACCGGCTGTACTGTGATTTATAAAACACATTAACATCAAATGTAAAACACATCAGACAAACACCTGACAACATCAAAAACTTGATTTACCTTTTATCACAGAAGTAAGTAGAGTGCTTCAGTGACTGGATGAGCTCGGGCATGAATGCTGGCATTTTATACTGTTTTAGCTCAATCACATTTTTTATCTGCATCTTGGACAGCCTGGTAAGAGGAGACATAATTATAAAGTTTGGATACATCACTAGGAGACTTACAGCATTTAATGTTTTAACATTTGCTGTGTATATTTAACAGTGTGTTGAGTGAATGCTCATACCCTTCAGGTTTCTGTCCATCCACAATCGTGTAATTGGTCTCAGGGGTCCAGGCAGGGAGGGAGAGGGGTTTGTAGGGCGCTACAGGTGCCAGCTCCAGTCCTAAGGCAGTCATGCACTGAGCCTCAATGAAGCGCACAATGTGGAACGCAGCGGTGGAGGGCTGCAAGTCTGGTTTGAATTCAAAGGCCAATGTAGCTGGATAGAAACCAACCAAACTGCAGCGGAAGTTGACCTGGACTTCATATGTGTCACCTGAGAACAAGGCATAACTGGTAATAATGTTTCGTATAGTCATAGCACTTTATTGAGTCCATAAATTCTCTCTCAGTTGAGCAAAAGATGGCATCATAAATTCAAATGGCAAATGCAGGATAACTTCCGCTCCACCTGGCTCAATCTTCACTAAGGTGTTAGAAGTACCAAAGCATTCAAACTGATTAAAGATATATCCTCATACCTATTTATTTGTAATAAAGTGTACTCTGCATATAATGTGCAGCTATCGCTTTTATCACCATGAACTCGTATAACATGAAACTTATTTGAGATGTTTGCATTACCTGGTTGTAAACACAGCGGGTTTTTCTTGGTCACGTTGTGCTCATCCTTCAGCATGAAAGCCCTGAGCAAGTGCAGTGGGGTGTAGTAGGTGAAATACACAGGTTCTGTTCCAGTGTTCCTCACGTTCAGGTTTACCACGCACTGTTTAAAAAAAGAACAGATCTATGCAGTGGAGCATCACATTTGTACCTCCACCAACAATGTGTGTCGGCGTTTCAGCAGATGATCATCAGAGAACGCGACAGTCATGACATAAGTACCTCACATGAGTCATCAACGCGCAAGCAAAGTTTCCCGTTCTCAAACTGATGGTCGGAGTCAATGCAGATGCCATGTTTGTCAGAGGTGAATTTAGCCCTATGGGGCAAAAAAAGCTGGTTATGATACATTGTATTAAAGGTGTTAGATATATTGTTGTTTTATTGCTGCAAGGTGAAATAATACAGGCAGAAGATAACGTAGTGAATGCAGAGTCGGTGACAGAAGTTAATGACATCAACCTATTTGATGGGAAGCTGTTTAATTCACAACTTTGTGGGCTGCTGTTAGCCTGCTAGCCTTTAGATTTGAGCCTCTTGTTGTTGCCTGGACTCCAAAAAATACACGTTGTTTGTTGATTGCAGCGTAGAAATAAATAGTAGAAGAAAATGTTAAATTTAATATTTTTTAAACAAAAAAAATAAAACTCTCATTCTTGATTCCTGTTACTTGTCTATCTTCAGTCTGGTCATCAGAAGGCTCGCCAGTTTCCTCCGGGCTCGAACTCCCGTCTCTGCCTGATCTCCGGAGCTGTAGGCCTGTACTGTGCTGGGACTGGCTGCTCCATTCTGTACTGGTTCTGGCCGACGGCCCCTTGGTGAATGCCACTGGTCCAGAAAAAGAGCGGTGACCTGTGCAGAGGATCACTTCATGTCAATTTTGGCTTCAGATGGAAAATTCCTCAATATTCCACTATCAAGTAACTGAGTCTCCTCTGTTATAATTTGTCGTTAACAGCAGCAGATATAATGGTATAATGGCTTTTAAAGGAACCTAATCTGAATATAAAAAGCATCTATAGAAATGCATACAAGTAAAACAAGCAAGCTTTGTCTTCAAACATTGAAAAGAGGATTTTTCCGTAAGTTCTGTTCCTGAGAAAGTGACACACCTCCTGTGACGCAAACAGTGATTTTGCAAGTCATTGTGGCTTATGAGGCGAAACCTTTGCTTAAGAATTAGCACATTGCTGTTGTCAGTTTAAAACATTAAAGCCCTCAAAAACTTCAAATTTCATATTTTGCTATAATATTAAATCATTATTAATAACTGATCCACCAGAGGACTCTTGCTTTAGAACCAAGATGACATAATTACATTGTAGCAGTGATCTGTGGTGCAAAGTGACATCACTAGCATGTGACCTACTAGTAATATGTGGTGTGCTCAGATGTGTAATAAACTTTGACACGTCATCGAGCAATTCATCTTCAATTCGATTCAATTGGTAAATTATAGTTCTAAATAAGAGACATTCGAGCAATTTCTATAGGACATTAATTCCTTGTTTAATCTGATTCAAAAGTTTCAATAATTATATTGAAATACGTCATACTGTAGTTTACAGCGTGTACTAACTAACTTAAACAACGTTGCATCAAAAGCCAGAAAGTACAGATGAAGATGAGCTTTGTATTTACACTTTATCAGGTGATCACATTGTAGTGTTGATCAATGCCATTAGGTTTTAGTGATTGACCTCGATTAAACAGCTGATGACAGCTAACTAGTTCGTACTGATTCTCCTTCATCATTTCAAAAGCAGACATTTAAAACAGGCCCAAGTGCCTAAAACACAATGCGGAAATACAAACCGTGGAGTTGAAGCGAATTCTTTCCCCTCGTCGACTTATTTTGTTGTATTCCTTCAAGGCATAGAGCACTGAACCGAAGCTTGGATCTTTGGTCCCTGGATTCCTAAAAATAAACATGCAAACATTGACATAACTGTCAAACACACAAACAGGTCTGCTATAACATCCCTGTGATGAACTCACCTGCTCCTGAACTCTGAGTTGTAAATGTCTCTCAGTTCAATTCTGTCTGTGATGGATGCTCGGTCGCTCTCCTTCAGGAACTCAAAGAACTCCACTCCAATTTTGCAACGCACAGACAATCTCATTTTAACCATGATTAAAGATTGATATGATGATCAATGACATTCAATCAATAAAACCCCTGAGTATGGCTACAGTGTATCGCTCATCAACCCACAGCTTTTATTTGCGAAATACCGGAGACTGCGAATCCATTTGTATACCTGGACAGTCCACAGGGGCGGTGTTTATCTGTTTCTTATGTTACGGAGCTGAAATACTAACACCGCCATACTCGGATAAATAAAACAGGTGCACGCAGACAGCAGTCAGTCCGGAGAAACGAAACTTAAAGCTGGCCCTGTAAAACCGAGAGGAGGAAAGCGAAACCTCTTACATAAAAAGATGATTATAATGAGATAATTAGATTATGAATATACCTTTATAAATGTGAGGCTTGTCTAGATCAACGCAACCAACCCAGGACATGGTCACACTGTTACACCTGGAGAATGTGCAGCATCAGGATTATGAGTCTCCATTGTTTACCATTCATAACTGATTCACTCTTTAAAACTTAAATTACACTTTATGACATTTTGTGACAGGAGCATGCGCCGCATGAATGTTGATCAACTGAGCACTAAATGAGCCTCACAATAGACCTGTATTTTTACAGCAAGCACATTACCACAATAAATGTAACTGGCACACCTAGTTGCAGCTATTCATTATATGGTTAATTACACCTCTGCTTTTCTTGCTGTGAAATGTCAAAATTATTTGTGAAAAATCCTTCGTGGCTATTTAAAGAAAATGTAAGAACGTACTGTACCTTCCTGCAGTTTGCAAGCTGGTGAGATCGTATACAGCTCATCTCGAGGGAGAATCACAATTGACTTGACTTGTTTTGTGGTTTAGGTTGCAGTGTAACTACCACAAAGCACATGCGTACATATAGTCCACATCCATGTGCACAGGCCAAATAAAGTGTGTCAGGATTTACTTAAGTGAAAATCAGAGAGTGAAAGATATTTAATCAAGGTGATGTTGTAGAACTCCTATAAATGTGCTGGTATGTCTTTGTGGTTCTTCATCAACAATCCTTGTTTGAGATTGTGGTATATGTGACTTTTAGCCCAATAGTTGTGTTGTCTTGAGGCTAATGATGTGGTTTGTTTATTTTTGTGGAACAGAGTATAACAAAATCCAGACTTTTATATTTTGGGGAATATTTTTCACAGGCCAGTTTAGGGCATAAAAGCGATACGTATTGTTCTTGTCAATCTTTTCTTCTAGAAGTTTCTCACAGAGCTGATCAGTTGCACTGTTTGAAGGAGCGCAGGAGGTTGTTTGAGGGCTGCAATTTCATTTTTTGCTGGTTGGCTTCCACAAAATCATTGTTTTGCCTAACCAATACATGTACAAAATACATCAAACTATATGTACATTTAGAGACAGAGGTGCAAGTATGTTTACATGCAATGTGGAAACAGAATTTTAGGGACTGGATTTTCGACTTTGAGGTAGTCTGACTTGTGTAGATGTGGCTGGTGGGAGAACGACTGTCCGCAGGGAACCGCGCTTCCCTCCGTCTGTTCTTGTACACTAGCTGTGCTGCTCTGGCTACGCAGGGTCATACGGTTGATGCAAAAGTTGAAACGGAATCTCATACCATCCTTGAAACAACTCAGGAATTCACATGTTAGTCCTGTGTGGTACTATGGATTTAAATTAAATTGATGAGCATTGTGTAAGGCCTTTGCAACAAGAATATGAACAAGCAAAAAGTACTTCACTATATATGACCAGTCAGGGAAGCCTCCTGTTTCTGTTATGATTACAGCTCAAAGTTGCTCTCTCTCGTTCTATAATAGTTGTTGAATTCCATTTTTGTTTTTCATTTTTGATTTGCCACATTGCCAACCCTGTCTCCTAAAAATAACGTAATTGGGAATGCGTATAAGTTCTGGGCGAACGTAATTTTTAGGAGACAGAGTTGACATTGTTTGAGTCGTTATTTCATCACATCACTCAATATCTGTTTTTTTTTAGTGCTTAGTTCTTGTGAATCAACCATTAAGCATTGTGTGTAAAAGGAGAATTGGATGTGGGAATGAAGAATTGTTGCTATTATATAGTCAGATTTCAATTAAAAGCCTAACATCCAAATAATAGGTAGTGAGAAGATCCTTAATTAAAACTATGTTGTTGGTAAGACATTGCTTATTCAGCAGTAGTACCTTTGAACAAGTTTTGGGCTGATCAGGCTGAACATGTCATGGGAATGGAAACAGTTGACTGAGCATGTGCAGCATTCACTTTCTATTGCATGCCAAGACAGAAATAGAGAGAGCCGGTGGCACACTGGGTCCTGGGAACATTCAAGAGTGCTATCCTTGTGTCCTTGACTCAACAGATATCAGTAAGAGTTTGCTATATTTTGCACACAATCAGAGGATGATTCTGATGCTGTGGAGGAGGGATGTTAACTCTCTTCAGGTGGGGGCCGTGGCGACTCCCCTTCAAGGTGCCTGGCTTGTTGTGTTATGTCTTGTCGTTGTATTAGGTCCTCTTGTCTCTTGTCCTTGGTAGATGCAGCAGATGGGTGATGCAGGAAGTGAAATGGTTTGAAGGTGAACAGTTGTAATCCTTATATGTTGAGACAAACTCCATCCGCATTAAAAAAGATGTCTATAATCTCAGAAAATGTTTTATAACTATCGATAAAGTGCACTGTATTGTGCATGCAGTTGAAAGGTGTTCAAGTGAAAGGTGTTCAGTGCCAACAATCTGCTGAATCTCTCAACTCCTCTTCTGACTGGTGGTGGAGGGCAGCTAATAAACATTCATTGTTCAAGGAGCTGAGTTTAGATCACTCGTTTCAGTACTTCTGATTGCGCTGTACAAGTGTCATTGGCCCCCATGTACACTTCTTCATGATCATTCCTTTTACATCTCACAGTTTGACACCCAGTCAGTAGATTGTATCTTTTTGCATTCAGGATTTCTCTCAGACTGTTGTGCGAGGACAGAGTCCTGCAGCGGTGGTTAAATTCTGTTTTCAAGTTGTACACTTGCTGGTTTGTTGCCAATTCTTTCTTTTGCAGCTGTCCACGGATGTGTCCTGTTATGCACAGGGGCTGATGAAGCACACTGCCTGGATGGTGGTGCCGGCATGGGCTCTGGGTGTCATTCGTTCTTCCATTTCCCAAGGAAATTATGTATCCTTAGGTTTAGCACCTGCTTCTTGCAGGTTCACCTGCTTGCTTATTTAGCAAAGTGTTAGCATTCTCGTGTCCATTGTTTTGAGTCCGAGGTAAAAAGGTATCATTCGTTCCCATAACAAACATGGTTGGGGCCTTCTGCATCTTTCATTACTTAAAGTCTGATAGAATCCAGGATCTGCTTTCAAAGGATGAAATATCAGCAAAAAAATGTAAGCAAAGCGGAGATCAAGTAGCAAAGTGTATGCAAGAAAGCAGGAAGCTTGGTACTGCAGAGCTGATTATCATATTATCTCTATGTTTGATAAATCCTGCTGTTTTGTTTATCTGGTTGACATCTGGTTTACGGTTGATTCATGTTTTAGTTTTTTAAATCTACATATTTACTTTGGCCACTAGGTGGCAACGCAGATTTATTTTTGCTCTGTGTTTAAGCAGACAGTATTTGATGTGTTTAAAAATAATTAAAAGTAGGTCTATAATTTTAGCAAGATGTACAGAGTGGTAGCCTGCATTCTCCCTTTTGTGACTTAATTGTGTGGTTATTTATTTGCACTCTTGAAAGGTGCAATATTAATTAAGATGAATTAGATTTGTTTAAATGTGGCCTTTTCCCTATTCATACAGTAGCTTCTTGGGTGTTTCTGCAATGCGTTGTAAGGTAAGAGTGACTGTATCCCAATATCCATGGCAGAATTATAATATTCCTGAAACTATTTAAATTTGTGTAGGGGTAATTTATTATAGTGATCATGTTTTTCCTCTTCAGTGGATACAGATATAACTAGCAGTAAAATAAAAAAAAAGTAGTAGTAGTAAAAAGTAGTAAAATCAGTCTCACCAAACACAGACCCTCACCATAAAAGTGTAAACAAAAAAGAAGACTTGTAACCTGACAAATCAGGTTAGATTTGTTTTATGTTGTGAAGTAAAATAGTAGACTGGCAGGATTATTACCATGCTAGTTATGATGGTATTACTTTCAATTTTAAGTTCACTTTTCAATATTTATTTTTTGTTATAGCACAAAGTACAATGTTGTCAGGTGCATACAAATACAAATAATAATAATATGTAGAGAAAGAGACTATATTAGGTAAAATTGTGGTGTACGTTTCAGAGTTCAGTAGGGGTTAGTGTGTGTGTGTATGTGTGTGTGTGTGTGTGTGTGTGTGTGTGTGTGTGTGTGTGTGTGTGTGTGTGTGTGTGTGTCTGAGCGTAGGAGGTGATTGAAGAAAGTTTGGAAGTGGGCAAATGAGGCTTCAAGGAACAGGGGGTCGGGTTTCTTTGACACAAAATCCTCAGAACAACCAGAGGTGTTTGTTTATCCTGATCAGTGTTAGTCATGTGCATGTGTCTGTTTGTGTGTGTGTTTCTGTCAGCCTCATATCTGCCTGTCGATCCATGTTTGTGTTTAAGACTAGAACGCCGTCAGGCTGCATGATGACTCAGCCGTCCAGATTGTCTTACTGTACGATCACCTCTCTCTCAGTCCTGCTTCCCCGACAAGTGACTCAGTGATCATCTCGCTGCCCCAGCGGCTACGACCCCACATGCGTCCCAATGACACCCAGAGAGCAGAGCTCGTCTGTTTCTGAGAGACAAAGTGCCCCTGATAGCAATGTGCATGTGTAACTGTTTATCTGACAAAATGTCGATGCATTTGTGTGTCAATGACCCACAGAGACAGCAGAGCCAAGAAATTACTTAAACGGCCACAGCTGCATATCCATGGCAACAGGGTGTTTTAATGGAGGGACATTATGGGCTAGAGAGCAGGGTAATGACCGCTCTGGCCGTCGGAATGCCTTGATCTTATCATCATGGCGAGAGGGGATGCTCCTACTTTCTGATAGTCTAATAGCCCTTGCTCTAATAGACAGGCGGCCTGGGCCACTGAGGTCACTCAGAAACACAGGAACACTCCTTCCTCCCACGCACACAAACACACACACACACACACACACACACACACACACACACACACACACACACCATAGCGCTGCTTTTCCACAAAAACTGTGTTCAGTTTTCTAGTGATGCACTGTCTGGTTAAAGGGTCCTTTTAGAACTCTGCCTCTGCGACAATTGGATCTGGTATATTTGTGAGGGAAATGTAATCAAAGGACATTTCTTTCAGGAGAGAAAGAAACAAGGGAAAGGATAAGGATAGAGCAGAAGAGAGATAAGAGTTTGTTGAAAACCTGTTTGTAGAAGAATGGCCTGTCACTTTTTTGGCAACCATTACACACTCTAGCACTCGTATACTCTTGCAAATCTCACACAGCACGGCGGAGTGTATACATGTCCAAATCTTATAAGTCCAATTGAATACCACAACAGTCTTCTTCTAATCTGTTTGTTTGAAATTTGTGATGAATCTGCAGTTCTCAACAGACCCAGTGCAGGCCTTATCCACACCTATTTGTCCATGTTAAGGGTTGAGTTATTTCTCAACACGATTGGTTGAATGCCAATGGAGGAGTGTGTGTGTGTGTGTGTTTGTGTGTGTGTGTGTGTGTGTGTGTGTGTGTGTGTGTGTGTGTGTGTGTGTGTGTGTGTGTGTGTGTGTGTGTGTGTGTGTGTATGTGTGAGTGAATGTTCCTCTTTATCTCACTCAATGAGTGAGTGGAGGTTGGCTGTAAGGCTATCTGTCCCTCTCAGACACCCAATCTGTCTCTGTCACTGTGCCTCCAGCCTGCGCACACACACACACACACACACACACACACACACACACACACACACACACACACACACACACACATACACGCTCACGCAGACATTCGTTGATGAACTGGCGTCAGCAACGTTACCTTTGTTAGATGCTGATATTGCATCAGTGTCCCGTTATTGTGTATTTGGTACTAGCCAGACCAAAAAGGACTCTCCTTTCTAATGAATGTCTAAAGTGAGTAGATCTGGTTGTAATCAAATTAAGAATCTTGATCCCAGTTAAATTTCTCAAAGTCCTTTTCTATCTCCGTCATGACAGGTAGACATACGGTGCTCAGGATGAGAGCTGCTGAAGTGTCCCATTGAGTTCCCTGAAGTGGACTTATCTCCTACCATCGCTTCTCGCATCTCACTGTTTCCTGGATCCAGACAGGGATGAGCGCCACACTCATCCAGCCCTCCTCACACCAGAGAGGCCTCTCTCTTCTGGGCTCAGTCCCACACTCAGACCCCTCAACCACACAACCGCCATACAGTTGGCAGAGTGCTGCATGACACTCAAGGCAATGATCTAGTTCTAGTGTGTGAAAACTGGACAGTTGATGGCCATGGGGATGATGTTGACAGAAATATTGATGTCACCACCAAAAATACTGTTGATTCTGAGTGGACAGAAAAGACACAATCAGGGAGAAAGGCATACATCCTCAAGACTCCCCAATATTCACATATTACATTTCTTTTTTCTTTTTTACAAATGTGAACTTACTGTTCACATTTAAAGAGCCCCTCTGAACATGTTTTTTTCTCTTTATTTTGGACATTTGAATCCTTAATGAGATAGCAATAGTAGAGAGATTACAGGAAATGAAGGAGAGAGAGATGCCATAGAGGTCCTCAGACAGATTTTTAACCAAATATTTGAGTGGAATTGGAAACGTATTCGATGATGTGCAGTGATAAGTGTAGCTAACAGGCTTCTGGCGAGAGCTTTGTATTTACCGCACAGACATGACAGTGGTATACTGGCAACCAGCTCAGATAACTCAATAAGAAAGAGAAAGGGCTTGAGGAAAGAAAAAACGTGGACACGAGGATGCATAAAGTAAGGATTAAGTTTCTTTAAGAAAATCCAGAGCATTTTAAATCACATTAAAATGTGTCCAAGACACACAAACATTGTTGCCCTTGCAGATGTAGGAACCTAAATAGTTCATGCAAGAGTCATGCAATGTAGCATACAAAGAGCTGATGCTCCTTTGCTGTTTCTTTGTCAGGACAAGTAGGAAAGTTGTAGTATATCATCTAAATGTGTTTGGGCAAGTAGCTGCTTGAAATTATATTTGTTATATTGTTTTCATCTCCATATAACTTTTAGTGCATGTAATTGATCTCTCATTTTTATTTTACATTGGTTTTAGTAATTCATCCACAAAACTCTTTGCTAAACTCTCTTTGGAAGAGGCGGATTACCTTGCCATACCTAATGAGCAGATGACCTGTTAAATATCAGAAGTAGAGGCTGGGATTGTGCTGGATAGTCCTGGTAATAATAATAATCCGCTGTATCTGTGTGCATGTTATGTATACGCATGATGATGCATTGTTTCTATAGATTGTCCTGCATGTATAGCTGCATGTCGTTTAGTCCTGTGTGGTTCTCATTGTTGTGAAGTGGAATCATGTTTATTGATTTTGTTTTAGTAGTAGTAGGCTTTTAAAGCAGCTTCCGGTCTCCCTCCTTCACTCTCCCTCTTTGACTCTAAACTACAGGGTGAGATAGTGTGTTGCAGCAGGTGCATTGTCACTTCCAGGGTGGCCATGTTCACCAACTAATCCAAGACACAGATCACCTTCAACATCCCCTTCAGTGTGTAGCGCCATCAGATTATGTTATGTTATGTTCCTCATGCTGTTGTTGTTGAATGCGGCTTGGCTCTCTGTGTGGTAAACAGCTGTTGGCGTGTGCTTTAGTGTCTGATAAACACATTAGACTGTTGTTTACTCTACGCTAAACTATCCCAGTTCAAACACTTGATAGAATCGGAGCTCCAAGCCAATAATGAAGATGTGAGCATCCCTATAGTACTGTGATTAGTGAGAACAAAATCATGCTGCCCGAGTATACTTAACACACACACACACACACACGCACACACACACACACACACACACACACACACACACACACACACACACACACACACACACACACACACACACACACACACACACACACACACACTTTGTTAGCTAGTATCAGTGTTTGTATACAGTATATCTGTGTTCATAGTGGCGTAGAATTTCTCTGCACAAGGGGTTTTCATACTACCATAAAACAAATAAGAGTTGTCCATGCGTTTCTACCCTCTGTGTATGTGATTGCCTGGTGGAAATGGGTGATCGCATGTGCAATGTATCCTTTCACATAATGTTCATGTGTTGCTTGTACGATCTGTAACATACACCTATACGGTAAAGGTGTTGCTGCTGAGTTGGCTTTAGTTACTGGAGGAGGATGTGGACACAGCATGGTATTGCCAAAACAAGGTGTGGTGTGTCCATGCCTTTGTGGCTGACAGTGGGTCAAATTAAAATATCACAATTCCATTCGGCCAATGTGATGTGTCTCTTCTTTCCTGAGCTTTTGTCTGGCAAATTCTTTTTGTCAAAATGTACCTTTAATTTCAAAATCCGTGTTAACAAAGTCCAGATATCAACAGGGACAGAAGATCTCATCTATTGACATGTAATACAATACAATTCTAGTATGAGATCAGGCTCCAGATTTGGTTGCTGTATAGCATTAGTATCAATGCTTGGTTAAGTCTGTGTGAAAGCTCTATTATATGTGATTGAATTATCTCCTTACAGAGAGTGGGAGGCCGCAGCATAAACAAGTCACTCTGAACGGAGAGAGGGACAGATGAGTTTCCTTCTGTTGTTTTTGTTACACCAGCACTTTATTGTAAAACTGAAATGATATTGTTCCCGTGGCAGCTTTGTGTAAATGTTTTGTGCACAGTATTCCTCCATTTCATGCCGAGCGCTCGCTCTGTTTACCACTGTTTACTGAGCGACTGAGGCTACTGTACTGTGTCCTTGCTCTCGATCAGCTGTCTCAGTGCTGGTAGAAGGTGAACCCCAGATAATCCTGAGTTTCTATAATTCTATGTTTGGGCCAATCAATCTAATACAGTAAATTATGGGAAGATGAGCAGGAAAATGAGCATTGGAGAAAACTGCAACTCAAAACACAAACAAGACATTCCACAAGGAGAGTGTTTGTTTGTGTGGTGTGAGTTTGAGTACGAGTTGTACGAGTGAAATTGTGTGTATATTTAGTGGTTTGTGTTTTTAAAGGTGAGGAGTCTAGGAAACTGGGAGTGCAACGTTGGCTCCAGTGATGTGGTAAACACATCTTCTCCACTCTAAGCAACAATAAACACATAGTTGTGAACATGTTTGAGTACAGGTAGACACTCCAGTTGTTACTTTCACCAACTTACCACTTAAGAAGCTTTGGCCTTCGGTTATTTTCTGACTTTATAGTTGCACCTGGTACCCCAATTTTCTTCCCTTTTGCAGAGGTTTAAGGTGACAGAGCATATGCTGAGTAAAAGTCAAAGGGATGAGCTGAGTTTTGGTTTGATTGTGTGTGCACGCTGGGATAGCTCACCACTATCTATCAATGTCACTCAGGTAGCCATGGTATCACTGTTAGTGTCAGCATCAGTGTGTGTCAGCTGGTATCACTCACTGGTATCTATGTCTGTGAGGCCTACACAATTTGACCCTGACCCTGTATCTCTCCTGTTTCCCACACCTCTGTCTTTCGTTGTCTGTGTGTGTGTGTGTGTGTGTGTGTGTGTGTGTGTGTGTGTGTGTGTGTGTCTGTGTGTGTGTGTGTGTGTGTGTGTGTGTGTGTGTGTGTGTGTGTGTGTGTGTGTGTGTGTGTGTGCGATGTTTAGTGTGTTTTGTCAGCCCAAACCCCCAGATTCCTTGGTATGTTGGTGGAATTTCGACTATTTTTCCAGGTCACTGTTGTTTGTGCCTTGCGAGGTGTGTCTGTAAATTCCCACACAGGGAGGGAGATAAACACACTCACACTGTCATGCGCATATGCAAACCTCGTCACCTGACAGCCCACACCTTGTAGGGTGAAGAATTCACCGCGACTAACTGTCTTAAATGTCCGACCCAGGCGCAGCACCGGCACTCTTTGTCCTTTCACGCTCAAGGTGGCTTTCTGTGAGCCAGACCTGCAGGCTGATATCCAGCGCTAAGCTTGACTCGTGGCTGAGCAGCAAGTGAATTATATCAAAGATAAATTGGGGATGACAAATTGGTGCTGTGTGAGGTCAGAGAGGCTTTCTTCTCGTGGAAAATTCATAGAGGTCAACCTGCATGAGATCATATGTGTTAGTAGTTGGAGCGATTGTAGACGCACCGGAAATATTTGACATGCAACGGGGTGAGTGAGTTCTGAAATACTTCTTCGCCAATGAAGGGGAAACATTCCTGTTTGATTCTTCTGGTTGCCAATTAAAGAATTTATATTTTTAGTTACTTGGAAAAGAGAAGTGGAGCTGTTGCTGTGATAGTACAAGGAGGATTGATCAAAATGTGTTGCTGTGAACCATTATAGAAATTGTTGAGTAAAGGAGGCAGTTTTGCTGAAAGTCTCAGGAGATAAGTGCTTTATATCATAAACCTCTTTTTCCCTCATACTTATACTTTCTCTCCCTCTCTGTCACACCACTACCTGGCAGGTCACGTAAATATTAGTCTGAGCTCCCTAATAAATCTGCCCCTTCTACTGCACCCACAATCTCACAACCCAATCCTAAAGGCTGACACCCTCTCCATCAGAGTCAGCAGAGCGAAAAGAAGACACTGTAGGCAGCTACGCTGTAGGCCAAATTTTAATCCAGCAGAGCAGGTGTTCTTTTGAATGAATGCACCTTTTCGCTGGACAGCCAGAAAAGAGCTTAACTACATGAGCAAGCCGTTAATGTTTAGGAGGTGTCAACAGAAGATGGATCAGTGGTGGTCGTTCATAGTGCCGAAGGTTCTCTGTCGGTACACCTAAACTTTATGACCCCTGACCCTCAACCAGACTCCCCCTCCAATCTCCCCCTCCAAAGGACCTAAATTCTACTGGCCCTGGAGGTAAACTCATCCCACGACACACACACACACACACACACACACACACACACACACACACACACACACACACACACACATACACACACACACACACACACACACACACACACACACACACACACACACACACACACACACACACACTTGTATGTACTTTCTGATCACAAACAGTGAGTGACAGAGTAGAAAGGCTTGGTAACATACCGAGGACTTTACCAGACAGGTGATAGCTGAGCTCAGGGGGCTCTAAGGGGGTCCCATCCTCGCCTGCAGGTATGTACACGTGAATATGTGTGCGAAACAGATCGCATGGCTGACACCCGGACCACCCCAAGGTGAATGTTATAGGGCAATTGTTGGTGTGGTCTCTGCCTAGCTTCCCACAGAGAGAAGCCTGTATCAGATACAAGGAGCAGGAGAGCAGTGGAGGGAGGCGGTCAGTGGGATGTGGCAGGTGGGGGCGAGTAATGATGATGAATTGTGGGGATCGCAGTTCTTTCGGCTCAGATTAAAATCTGCTGATAAACATGCCCGCCAGGTCTCTAGGTAACCCGATACATTTATCTCTCCCCTTCATCCATCTATGTGACTCTTCCTTCTCACTGTTTCACACCTCTTCCTTTTTTATCTCGCAGTCCAAGATGGATTTTAGATGTTAAAGTCAAGTCAAAGTCTAGGTGGTGGGCTCTGTTCTGTTCTGTAGCTCCAGGCTCTATGTGTGTGTGTGTGTGTGTGTGTGTGTGTGTGTGTGTGTGTGTGTGTGTGTGTGTGTGTGTGTCTGCAGTTGCATGCATGTTTGTGTATGTAATCAGAGTGTGGTTTATCCTCTATTCTCAGGGTTGGTGTCATTTGGCAACCGGATCTCAGGCTGACATGCATTACAGCCTGGACATAAGTCTGAACTAATCTGTCTAACTGTCACTACCGAGACACAGGGGGAGTCAAGAGTGGTTGAGAATTACTGTGATGAGGTAAAATAAATGATTGGGCTGCATGCATGACTAACAGTCTAAAGATACTGCAGCAATGTGTGTGTCAGTGTAAAGGTACGGCCACATAACGTTTCCATTCGACGACATTGCCTCACACTCAGTCCAGAAAAAGGGCTAGGATGCAGGTAATATATAAATATTGATCAAACTAAAACCTGTGAACTATGTACTAAGGTAATAACTTCTCCATTGTCAAACACTGTGCAGTGTTTCTGTTGCCCGATCGAGCACACCTTGCGAAACTACCAGCTGGAGATCACACTGAAACAGGAAATGCATGTTTTAAATTGTCTTTTGTACAGGCTTCAATATGATTGAATGGGAGGTGAAATGTATCTTCATAAGACGGAAGTGTAATGTGACAGTCACAAACATTTAACGCAATCGGGCCAGTGTCATACAACCTGGGGGGCAACCTTTACATGTCATTTCAACAAAACATATTTAAGTTCATCGGGGCCACAATTTGACCTGAACTACTTGTGGTCTGGTCTTAGTCAAATGACTTAGCCTAGCTGTGTTATTAAAGGATTATTCTGGTTTATTACAGCATGCGCCTTGGGTCTTACCCACAAAGTGAATATTGGATCTCAAACTAGGGATGACATTTCGGCAATGGGGCAATAAATACAAGCAGTCAAGACATTCATTACAGACAAACCAACAAGACCAAAAGTGAGCGCACCCTTAATGTCCATTATAATTACCCATGACAAAGAAAAACTGTGCATGCACAAGTGCAGCAGGTCAAATTGAACCACAAAGTCTGTCTGTAAACTGCGATGGATGGTCACAAAGGTGACTTGGCCATTATTTTCTCTTCCAAATATTGGCTCGCCCGGGGGTTTGTTTAAAACCCGTGAGATCATCTTTTTAGTAACCCCACTTTTGTTCCCAGATCTCAGTTATTAACCTGGGGAGTGCAATATTATGATAGCCAGTAATAACATTGCACCTACAAAAAGTATCCAAGTTGACCTCCTCCTGTGTTGCCTGATGCCATTTCTGTGCCTTTAGCTCCACTTGCCAGCTGTAAAGATGATTTGCCTGTAAAACTGCAGGAGGCTCTCAGCCTGGCATCCAGGACACAGATAGACTGCTACAGGAAGTTGGCATGAGAATAGTCTCAATAAATGGAATTGCTTGATAATATCACCCTGAGGGACAATAACACTTATCTTACCTCACAATATAGGCCTACAGTGGCTATTCAAAGTCCTGGGATGTTGAGGGCTCATTTTTGGGCAGTTGGTGGACTGAAAGGATGAATCATAATTACAAAACGTTGATTAAAAAGGAGATTGTATTGATTGAAGAGACATAGAAAAGCAATTTATGTTTTCATTTCAGCTGGTGTCTGCTTCCTGCATCAAGGTATCTCCAGGGCAGACACCTGAACATGGCTGCATCCTGTCTCAAGTCTGGGCAAGGAGAGGGGATCTTACCACTGGGACACATATTGACCAGCATGCAGGATTATAGCCTTACAGAAAGGAAATATAATTTGCTTAGTAAATTAGCAATGCATTAATCATTTATTATTTGTCTTTACATGCCAATGTTTGTCTTAAGTTTGTGCTGGTGTGCAATATCCCTTTGAATTCATGTCAACGGGAGTCTCTGGGCTCTAATGTAACAGAGACCGATCTGGACTGAGAGTCTGGATAGCAGAGGGGGCCGAGGCAGAGAAGATTGCTGGAAAGTATTCCCTTTGATAAGCCGGCCAAGAAGCCTTTGATTAAATGTGGTCCCAGCAGGAACCCACACTAGGTCCTCTGTGGCACGACCATGTCCAATCACCAGCTATCAACAGCCCTGGGTAATTATAGCCATCTAGTCATTAGCCTGGGACCCACCTGGAATTCCACATAGCAAGGGGTGGGATGAGGCCAGCAGGGGTTGGGCTTTAGGTTGGGCCTTTAATCAAACACTTCCCTCCCCTTGACTGATATAACATACCCCACCCCAACTCACATAGAATCAGCCTTTGTTACCGAGATAGATTGTATTATTAAACTGCCCCAGTGTCTCTCAACTCATGCTGGTGAGGAGCAACGGTGCGTGCGCGCTTGTGTGTGTGTGTGTGTGTGTGTGTGTGTGTGTGTGTGTGTGTGTGTGTGTGTGTGTGTGTGTGTGTGTGTGTGTGTGTAGAGGTGTGTGTGTGTGTGTGTGTGTGTGTGTGTGTGTGTGTGTGTGTGTATGTGATGGGAATAACATTGCAGGTTATGACAGCAATACAACAACTACTCACTATCCTGCTCAGTCACACTGATTAGTTCTGCTCTGTCTGTATCTAGTCTCTTTATTGCCTTCAACCTCTTTGTTTGTCTGTCTGAACAAAAAACAAAGATTCCAGTGTCATAGTAATGCACCATATATTTCATATGAACATCTGTTTTGATAAGGCAATATACACAATGTTATACAAGCAAGCTGGAGAGCAGATACGTGAAATTTGTCTGATGTTGTGGTGGCAGTTTGTCATCTTACACACTGAAAACACAGTACACTGTATAATCATAATAATTGGAGTGCTCTTCTCTCTCCTCGTGTCAGCCAATGTAGTGCAGTCTCATCCACAGATGAGAAATGAAACAACACTTTACATTTTAAATAAATCACTTTAAACAGCTTTTTTTTTTGTATTTTTTGTCTTTTTTAGAGTTGCATTCAAAGTCACAATGATGCATCTGTCCATTTATTCATCTTGTGTCCATCTTCCTGTCCTTTGGTAGTCCTCTGCCTGGACTTCTGTTGGGCCACACAGGGCCAAACTTATGCTTCGATGTCCACTTCTCAAAGTGCACTTGTCAAGCTACTTCCCAAAGTCCATCCAAGTATTTGGTAGATAAAAGTCTATTTTCCTCCCAAAAAAAGAACATAATGTGAGTATATGATGTTGCTGTAATAATACTGGATACGTTTTAAGGCTCAGTTAATGTAAAAATGGGTCTTTAAAGCATCAGGAAAGCAACAAACCATTTTGACCCAGTACCACACGCTAGAAAAACGGCCTTCTGGACTAAATCTTTGATGAAAAGTCTTTGAAAAGTCCAATCCACCCTCACCACAAAGTGTTCATTGCTTTCAGCGTTCATAGGATCCCAGCAATTCAGTCACAGGGTCATTCACAAAAAGGGGCTAATGGGTGTTAATTCATATTGATGGGTACTGAACTATAGTGCTTTCACAGAGACAGGTAGAAAAGCCATGCAATGATGATCCGAGGTTGGGGCAGGGGAGGGCAGAGATACAAAGCACTTTCGGACAAACTTTCCCAGAAGCCCATGTTCCACAGGATGTCCCGAAAAGGGGAAAGGGTTGGGTTTGCATTACAGGGGACCGAGGGGGCGCGTCCTCAGGTCTGATCCAACCATTCAGCTCGCTTGGGAGCTTTGCATGTGTGTATGTCCACAGCTTCCTCACAGTCCTTACACTCCACGGCGCAGCACCATTTAAACTTGCACTCGCACTTAGTGATCTGCTTGACTCTTGTGGTGTCGTAGCCCCGCCCACAGCACATGACCTCACAGCCATCCGTGCCGCGTGATGTCTTATTGCAGACCCGCCCAGCCGTGCCCAGGGAGCCTGCACAAAGCACAAAAGAGTTAGCCAATAAAACCTCAAAGTGAATGAAAGCTAGTTTCTGGTATTTTATGTTTCATTTCTCTCACAATTCTTCTACTGAAAACATCTGGTGGGTCATTTCGATAGAAAGACAAAGTCCTTAGATTATTAGTTTATTATCGATAAAATGAACATTAATCTGCAACTCTTTTGATAATCCATTCATAGCTTAATGTTAAAACCAGACATTACCTTAGCTTCTCAATAGTAAAGAATTGCTGAAATTGAATTAGTTGATTATATGAGTTTTTAGTACTATTGGCTGGCCACAGCAAGTCATTTGAAGATGTTACATATGGCACTTGTAATAAAATAAAATAGGCATTGAAGATGATCTGTTGAAAGCTGGCAGTAGCAGCTCTGCTGCAGCAATGCTGTCTGTGTGGACACCACATTCTTATGAGCCACAGTTGGGCTGTGTGGTCGCGCTAAGCTGCTAGCATGGACGCCTTACATAACCATAGAAAGTATAAACTGTGTGGGAATGACGAAGTTCATCGAGTGTTGTATAAACCAAAATGTGTTTGTGTGTTTATCACATTAAAGACTGTTTTGCAAAATCCATATCGGGGCCAAACATGACATCGGGGATTTAACCAGTATACCACCTACCCCTTTATTTTAGTTTACCTACTTAATTGTTTTTAACTGCAGCTCCTGTGAAATTTGTTCAATGTGGAAGTGTCCTTATTCCATGACATTGCAGCGTTATCCCACCTTATGTTCATGAACAATACAATATTTATTTTGAAATGGTATTTTGATACACACATTTCGCCTCCTTCGATTGGAAAATTGCTGTCGGACATATTGCGACGTCGGCACAATTTAAATTAATTGTGCAACCCTATTTTGCAGCTATGTTGCCAGCATTTTGTTAAAACCTCTGTAGGTTTTTTTAACCAAGCGAGAGATATTGAATGTCCACTCATAATCACAGCTCAGGTACTCATAATTACGGTTTGAAAGATATGATGCAATATGATGTGATTTGATGCGATATCATAAACCCTTAACCCTTCGGTATCTAAAAACATAAAAGCTAAATGGAACAACATTACTCTGTTTTAAAAAGAAACACATCACCATCTCTGTCTAGACAAATATAGTTAAGCTCAGGATATACTGTAAAAAAGTATATGTTCCAGGCTGGACCTTTAGTAATTTGCATTATTACAAATGTAATAGTTTCAATAGCTCTCCAGATCCAGTGTTGGATCTGCAGTGGCATCACCGTTGTTGAGTGCATTTCGTAGTGTTTAGGATATTACCTAATGCAGTGGCATATTGGCTGTGTCTTATGTGAATGTCATACCCACAGAGATTAGTGCTGGTGTTTCGTGTGAGAAGCTCCCTGTTTGAACTGCTACCTATCACAACAAACTGCCCATAGAACAACAGACCCACACACACAACTATGCAGTGTTGGTAGAGTGGCCTATAGTTACACTGCCTTTCCCAAGCCACTGCTCCCTTTGAAGCCACTTTCTGTATGTGTGTGTGTGCATGCGTGTGCGTGTGAGGGTTAAATGGACAGTGGAGCGTGACAGACAGACAGGCTCTCACACTCTGAGGCCCACTCTGCCCTCCAGCTACGCTTAGTTCAGACAGACAGAGAGGGAGAGACTGTGACAGACAGAAAGAAGTGATTTTTTTTTTTTTAAATTAGCTGCTTGTGTCCCTAGGCAGTGGATTCCACTGGGTAGGTGAGAAAGAGGGGGAGGATGGACGAAGGGACGAAGGGACCAAGAGAAAAGTGCAGACAAAAGGAGCGAGGAAGAACTGGACAGAGCTTCTGAGTGATGGAGGTGTTGATGTCAACTATTGTAAAGTTGGTTTGACGGCGTTTCATCCATTAACCGGCCAATCAGAAACAGTCATAACTAATTGGGTGTGTTGTGCAAAGGTTGATCAACACTTCCTCTGACCATAGGAGAGTGTGTATGTGTGTATGTATGTATGTATGTATGTATGTATGTGTGTGTGTGTGTGTGTGTGTGTGTGTGTGTGTGTGTGTGTGTGTGTGTGTGTGTGTGTGTGTGTGTGTGTGTGTGTTGACAGAGACTGATAGAGGTCAGGTGGTCACAGAACATCCCCAGGGTACAAGGATATTAGCTTCCACTGACATCACAAAAGTCCTGCTGTGTTATCTGACTACCATTACAGACACACACACACACACACACACACACACACACACACACACACACACACACACACACACACACACATTGACATTCACAGACACACACACACACACACACACACACATAAACACACAAGTCATGCATGAACATACACACAACATACACTTAAAACCCCTAAAACATAACAGTCGAGACAATCCATCAACGCCCATGAGAAACTGCCTTTCTTCGTCTTTCAATCCAGTCCACCTTCTTCTTCTCTCTTTTTACCGTCTCACCTGCTGTTTTGTCTTGTAGGCAGTAATCCGGAGAGTTCTCAAAGTAGACCAGGTCGTTCTTGGTGGCCTTCCTGAAGGCTTTGTTAGCTACAGCGAAGCCTGTCCCATCCTGATTCATCGTCACCTCGATGGCCCCGTTGTATTTCCTCCTCAAGTAGTCACCGGTCTTCCTGAAGTCTGACATGGCCATCCAACATGTCCGCAGCGTGCATGAGCCACTCACACCATGGCATTTACACTCCAGCTTCATGAACCGCTTCACTGCCTAAAAACAGACAGAGGTGTGTATGTATTTAGCCATCTTAACATTTGGTTTTACATGTTTTGTAAAGGCAGCGTTAAGGCATAGAGATTTAACCTAATTTCATAAAAACACATTTCTCACCTAATGCTCTAGTGGTATCTAGTCTTGTAGGTAATATTTGGTTTCATCTGCTGAGGTTTCAAGATAGATATCCACCTCTGAGATGTCTGCCTCCACTGCAAGACAATGGAGGTTAAAGGATTTTTGTTTGAAGTGCTCAAAGCATTGAAAGATTACATTAAAAAATGTACCCTGGATGATCCACAGATCTTATGAACAGTTTCATCTGACCTACTACCAGTCCCTGAATTGTTGACAGTGAAGTCCCTGGGATAATCAGAGATATGGAGACACTTTCTGGAAAGATATGAATTATATGAAAGTGTTACCGCTGTGAGCACCAAAGACAAAATTCCTTTTACCGACATTGGGCTGGCGACAAAAAACTAAAATCCAATTTAAACTTTGGATCAACATGTGTTCTAAAAATTGTATCTGTATGAGAACAACGCAAGGTGTAAATGCTAGTCTGTCACCTTTACAAAAAAAAATCGGAATGAAACCAATCTGAACGCAATCCTGGGTAGCTTATCCTATCTCCCCTGCAGGAGCACAGGGCACTTATGCACTGACAATTTTACAGGTACAGATCAAATATTTAACATTTTCCCACATTCAAACTGTAGTTTGAAATTCAAATAAAAATGGACGGTCCTGAAATGCAGTCAGAAGGCATTGCAAATTGGAATGACATTGTATTGAGATTGGATCCCAGCAAGGTATGAATGCGTCCTGTACAGTTTGTCTGCGTTGTTAAAAAAATAATCTCTCCAACAAGTTGATGGGTAACTCTGCATCCACTAGTTTGTCTGCTCCTCCTACGTCATTGTGGAGATTTGGTCACAGTGCAAGTGGAATTTAAATAGTTAAATACCAGGTTGTATGCAAACGCCTATTATCATTGCCAAAAAAGGATTACATGTTAATACCATGAGTACATCCCAGATGCAAATCACACAAATACCTGCACAGCTACATATATTACTAGATGTAAGTCAGCTTTTTTGTTTGTTATTTGGGTTAATTGATGCGGCTGTAATTGCACACTTACTGTTCTGCCACAGCGGTTGTTATGTAGGTTCATGAGGGCCCGTGCATCTCGGACTGTCCTCTCTTTGGCATCTATGAAGGCTTTGGCAAACTTGATCCCATAGTTGATGTTATCACTACAGCCGCCCCAGTCAAACTCTCCTCTCTCGTCGCTAGCCCGTCCCCGCTTGTGCGGGTCGCAGTTACACGTTTTCAGCTCCCCCTGGCTGCAGGCGCGAGTAAGCGCATACACCACTCCTGCTGAGGAGATGGCGTAGACGAATGCTGCTTCACGACTGCCTGAGAAAGAGAGACAGAGAAAGCACAAAAGCAAAAAAATTAACCAAGAGTATAAACTGAGGTAGCGGTTGAAATAACACAATCTATTCATAATTACAGAAATTGTAGTTACTGATATCATGCAATACAATAGATGTTGTACAACCTAAAGACCTAACACTGTGCACCCCACATGCATGCACAGATACACTTAATGCCATGACCGGGCCTGGGTGTCAGCCATCAGAACATGAGGGTGCAGCTGACGGGGGCATATCAGGTCTGATGTGGAGTATAGGACAGCTCTGTTTAAATATTATCATGGAAATAATCCCAGCTGCGGGGCTCTCCTCTGCTCACATAAATTGTTTAAATACAGACACAGTGATACCCCATTAATCAGCACCAGGGTGATGTCATGACAGCATTTTCTACCATTGCTGTGCTTTTCTGGTCTCTTTAGTTCCTGAGAATATGAGTCATCTATTGTGTGGCCAAAGACACATAGAGAATTAGATATAGTGTTTAGTCGCAGTTGCTTTTTGCAGCGCCCCTGGGAGTGAATACCTCAAAAGACAACAGCCAGAGGCAGAAGATCTTGTCCATCTTTAGTCACAGCCTAACAGACGAATGTGGTTTTCACTTGGTGCCTCTCTTCTCAAAGTTAAAACAACTCAAATGCTGTTTCAGATAGAAGAAAAGGATGCATCTAAAATGAGATTCTAATTTGTCCAGTGAGTAAACTCATCCTCTGCATGAATTAGCTTTTTGTATATGTACATAAAAAAGTCCAACTCGGAATCTTGGAGAATCTTACGCTAAGCAGAGAGCTCCACTGTGTTGTTGTTAACGTCATATCTCTGAGTGTGGAGAACAGCCTCTGTGCTGCAGTGTTATTAAGAGAAAAAACATTTATATGCAAATGCTTCAAAGCTGCTGCAGTGTGAGTTGATCAGCTGGTCTCATGTGTTAGTGCTCCACTCACTAGCATTAGCTAGTAGTCTCTGGGTGAGGGGGTACAAAGTATCCACAACATACTTCCAAAGATAATTATTAAAAATATCAAATAAAAAAGTGCCAAAATGCTTTCCTTTTTTGAAGATGAACTACCAAATGTGTGTGCTGTCCATTGTCTGGGTGCTGCACTGTGCCCTTGTGGTTGAGTTAGCTTTCTTTGTACATCAACTTTATTAATGAGAATCGTTTTTTTTTTGGTCAGTCAGTTGGTCATTTGGTCTGTCAGGTCTTTCATCAAACACTTTGGTTCGGATATTTAAACATCTATCATAGAATTTGAATGCAATGTTAATGTTTCGTAATGATTTGTTCACCTCCGTGGCCTACTCACGACCACCTGGTACCAATGCTGTGAAACATACAAAAAAACTGTGGGTTGAATTTTTACATTTGCTGTTGAGCTTTGTGGTTGCCAGAGCATGAGTCCAGATATTTTTGGTGATCATGCAAGCTTTCCATCAGCAAGCCATTGTTTTACTGACACACAAGAAACATTGGTATCCAATAAAACTCATACTCATGCTCCCCAGATGATGAACTTTTTCTATTTTGGACCCCACTTGAGGTTTGCTTTACCACAGCCTTCAGGTTTAAATGTCAACTTTGAAAACACAATAACTCATTATATTCAGCGGCTGTGAAGAAATTCAGCTCTAAGAGGATAAACCATTTTCAGACCCTGTCAACATAGAATGCCTTTCAGCCGTGCTTTTCAGTCATCTATCTCACGCGCATCTGACATGCCTCAGCTTGAATTAAAATGTACTTTTTAGGCCACAACGGCCAGCCCCCGTTTCTATTTGAATCAATTCAGCTGTCTACACAGGGCGCATAATGGCTGGTGTTTCACTTGCTCTTCACACACGCAATATGACGCAAAGAATCTTCGCTCTTAGCGCTGCCAAAACATGCATGACCACAACGGTCTCTGTTTCTAACCATGCTCACAATTGTTTTACTTTGATCACAGCCTGCCTCAAGGACTTACAACACTGTACTGCAAAGTAGCACATAAATACATGAATGAAGGAATATTTCCTATTTTTAGGAATTGGGAAATACTGAAGTACCAGCACTTTAAAATAACATCACAACAACTGATATAGTGATAACAAATGTATGACGGTGGGGGACTTTTGTATCTGAAAACATTCTGAACCAGCCGAGGATAGATGAGTTGGAGTGGTCCAACCTACTTGCTCTATATTCACTGGAATGTCCCATTTCATCTCTGGGTGAGGAGAAGGGGGCAGTGGGTGCTGTTGAGGCGGCATGTGTGGGGGAGGATAAAGGAAGGTATTGCTGGTCATCATTCAAATCTACGCTGTTTGTCTGACAGTGAGAATATCTCTCTAAATATTTACATCATTACTGTTTATTCCTGTCCTCCACACATGAAGGCGGTATCTCCATATCTCCTGTTTTTTTTTCTCCATGCATTGTTAACACATGCTTAGGGTGGATGGAAGAGAGATAGTAGCACATCTGATACTAAGTCTGTGGAGTCAAGCACCTTATGTTATGCAACCCGAATCCAGATTTACTACAATTAACTATTATAAAATAAGCCTTAACTTTTTTCCCTTGCTCCAAAAGCAACAAAGTCAAGAGAAAGCATAAGCCGCAACCATAACCCCAATAATGTAGCATTAGAGAGAAACTATTTTTTTTTGACTGCACTGCATGCAACATTGACTTACAGGTGCATCCCTGTGTACAGGCCCTGCAATCATAATGCAGCTGTAATTATGTAGAATGGCTACTGTGATGGACAATTCATAGAACTGTCATCATTTAATCTTTCATGCAAAATAGCCAGCTGGCAGAGGGCACCTTTCCTATGGTGTTTACTGAAGAGCCCCTGTCGCTCTATTATTCAATAAGTATTCATAACTCAGACAGTGTGCAGTTATGAAACACTTCATCAGGAGGAAGTGTACATGCACTGTCTACAAAGTGAGTTGAAACATATCTATGTTGTAACATGCATGTGTGCCCGTGTGCATATGTGTAAAGGCATGCATCTATTACACAGCAGAGAGGTCTGGCAGGAGTGGAAAAACAAAAATGACGACAAGCCTGCGTCTCGAAGCCCGTGTGTTTATTGACGAGGCGTAAGGCATTACAACAGTCCATTAGCGTCTATAAACATGGAGCACCAGCATACGTGAGAGGGAAAGATCGGAGAAAGACCAGAGTGAGCGGAGATGGACGGAGAGAAGAGAGAGGCAGTAAAAAATAAAGAAGAAGGATGAGAACGAGGAGTGAGATAGAGGCAGATAGAGCTCAGGTTCAGACTCAGTATCTCTACTATTTGGCCTCAATCAGTAATTAGACGGGAAGATATCTAGACACACCCATTGACTTACTCCGAAGCAAGACGCGTCCGAACACGGTGTGGTCGCGGTCCAGTGTGCTGCAGTTCCAGCGGTGGTGTCTGAATTGGTGCTGGCACTCTCTGATCCACTCTTTGGTGCCCTCGCCGATGGCCTGCATAATGTCTGGGTGGCGCTGACAGAGTTGCCGCTGCTTATTCACCAAGCCTGGGATGTTGTTGCAGATCACACGGGCCCCCAGTGCCCCAATGTACCTGAAGAAGCAATAGACACAAGACATTTGATGGTTTTGAACTGAATCTACACCAACTTCATTTCAAAGGATTCCTACAAAGTCACAGCAGGGATTGATGGTATATTGCAATTAATTAGTACACATATGCGCCCTCATATGGCAGGGATTTACGCATGTGGATACACACACACTCAAAGGTGTTGAGTGGTGTGAACGAGAGCTGCAGTAACAGTCCTCTGTGAGTCAGAGTTCACTACACTTAACGGTTTAAGGTTTGCGACCTAGAGGGGAGTGGAAACCATTTACTCCGTTCTCCAAATAAATAAGCACTTAACCTCTCCCCACAAGACCTGCGTGTGTGTGTGTGTTCAAATGTTTCCCGAAGGAATAGTTGAAATCATGTCGTCACAAATCAGAGCACGGAGTCTGGGGGCCTCCAATAACCCTGTCAAACTGAGTCCCCATTTACTCACTTTACTCCTCTCATGTCTTCTGCCTGTTCGCTCTCATGCTCACCATACTCACAGTTCCCTTGCATGCCTCCAATCTTTCTCCCTGCCCTGATAAAATAAACTCCAGTATCATATCGAGATTAATGCTGTGTTGAAATTACCCCAAAAATATGACTTTAAACCTAATCGTGTGTGCATGAGACCTCTTGCAGCTCGGTGGCTGCAGGGTTTTGGCGGGTCAGCGAGTGGAGGTCAGGGAGCGTGTAGCTGTGTGGTCGTGTTTTACGAGGTCGGGCGAGAGGATGGAGACTGGAGGCTCTCTGCTCCCCAGAGTGGGATTAGAGAGGAGGAAATAAGAACAGAGTGCTCATCAAAGGGAAATGCCAGAGAAGCAATTCACACTTCTTTTTCTCTCTGAGAGTCAGGAGGACTTGTGGTTTTAATAGGATAGTAAATCATTATCCACAGGTCTAAAACACCATGCTGTAAAGCCCTGTGACTATATTGTGAATCACAGAGGAAAGACAAGTGGGACACAAATGGAAGACTTTTATTGACTTCTGATGACGCATCTGATATTACATCAACCTTCTGTTGATGTCATCTGCTCAAGCCCTATTGGATCGCAAGAAAAACTAAAAGTAAAGACTAATCTGATCAGTTTCCTCAATGTTATCAGTATTTTTTGATATTTTACACACACAAAGATGTATGTGCATGTCTTTGTGACATTACTTATGCCTTTTCATCTTTCTCAAATGGCTCAAAACATCTCACATTCATTTCCGTGTTAAAGCCCCGGATCTGTCCATATCATCACTTATTGTGCACCCACAGAAATGTGATAAACAGTTAGAGACTGTATCCCCTGCACTAAATTCCCCTCAAAGCCAATAATGCCCAGCCAAAGCCTCTACACCCACTGGTCCCACTACTCCCCATAACTGCTTTTAATCTACACAAACTATTAGGCATTCCATTACCCCCATACCCGCCCACACACAGACACTTCTCTCATAAACACACTCACACACATGGACATTTTCACGTGTGTTATTGCGCAGGCAATGAGATATTTTGTTCACCCCTCACCTATGCTCTAGATGGCTGGTTTTGGGGTATTTTAGTGAAGTAATTTGCGCGTGTGCGGTACCTGGTGAATTAATGACTGCTCTGCCTTGTTGAACGCAGGCCCCATCCTTTGCTGAACACGCGCTCCGCCAACAGCGCCGACGTAAATTACATTTATCGCTCTATTATTATTGCACGATGTGGCAGGCCAACAAACTGACATGAAGGGAAAATGCATT
>NC_136599.1:13623426-13705926 GCF_910589615.1 Taurulus bubalis | reverse complement strand
ATGCTGTCATGCTGGACAAATTGGGAGCATGCACACACATGAACACACACACACACACACACACACACACACACACACACACACACACACACACACACACACACACACACACAGAACAGTTGAAACAGATAACGTTAAAGAAATATCCTAAGACACTTCTTTCTGTTGTTTACATTTTATATTCAAAGAGTTAAACGTTTTCAAATAATCCAAATGTAACTTTACCTTTATAGATGCTGGTCATTTTGACAGCACAGTGTCTCCTTGCTCCCTCTTTGTGGAACTGAGTTTGTGCTGAGTGGTTTCCTGTTTTAGTAGAGAACTGTCTGTGTGACCTACACTGCGTCATGGGCAGCTAGTCACAAGGCGAGCTAAGGTAACACCGTGAATCAGTAAATTTAACTTGTTTTTTATTGTGTCATTTTACTTGTTACACAGGATAAGGAGTGACTCACTCTAGAACAGTTTTTTCAGTTTTGGTAGCAGCTTGTGTTTTTCATTTGTTTATGCAGGAGTTGAGAGGCACGTGCAATGAGAGCATTATAATTAGTCCATGCCAGGTATGTTTCTCATTAAGGAGGCTCTCATTTGGGGTCAAAAAGTGGATCCCCACAAGGCTAACCATTTATTTTAGGATTATGACATGGGGTGAGGATCTTCTGTGTCTTCATGAGTGTGTTCATGAGTGTGTGCATATGCAAGCAAAAATGTGACTTATTTTTGTCAGGGTGACTGCTTGTAATTATTACAGTCAGCAAAATACTGTGAAAAACTGTTGACTGACAAAATGAATGAGAATACGACAGTTAAGTTGTGTTTGTCTTGCCTCTTCCTATTTTTTTTTCTATTCAAACTCAAAATAGTTGAATAGCAAAGCTATTGTGGTGAACATATATTTCTTTATTTTTGGGTTTAACTTTAAAGCTGCTTTTTAAAATATTTTCATATTTACAATGGAGAAATTATGTATTATGTGAAAGAAGACGCTCATAGTGAAAATCCCACAAAGAATGATCATCCGACTGAATTTTCCCATACACAAATTAGTTTCACAGCCTGCAACTTTTGTTTTTTGGTTTCGCCTCACAGCTCAAGCAGATGTTCTCTGTAAAAAGAAAAAAGCTCAAATAGACCCACTGAACACCTGCATAATACCAAATGCAGGCCGACAAAGTTAGGGATTAGTTAAGAGTAATGGATATGTTGGATTACAATTAATCAGGTATGTCAATGTTTCTCTGTGTCTGCTAAATATATAAAATGGTCAACTGTTTCCTAACATGTTTGCCATGACAACTAAGGTGATGATATGTCACGGTTGTTGTTACAGCTTGTTGTGCTGCACCCAAGTGGTCAAAACGTATAATAAATGATCTGTACTTGTATAGCGATATTCTAGTCTTTCGACCACTCAATGCGCTTTAACACTCCATGTCATCGTTCACCCATTCACACACATTCATACACTGATGGCAGTGGCTACCATGCAAGGTACCACCTGTCCATCAGGATGCTAACTAACCATTCATACACCGCACAGCCTGCGGGAGCACTTTGGGGTTAATTGTCCAGGGACACATCGACATGGAGTAGCCGACCTGGGGATCAAAACGCCGATCCTCTGATTGAAGGATGACCCCACTGAGCCACAGTCCCCCACATTTTGAACCGCTAAGTTTCCCCCTCGAAAGTTAACAAGAACAGAGTAAAACATTTTTTTATTGGCTTTCTCTGTTACTAATTTATATATTTTTGGTGGTCCGTGAAAGCCCCAGTTCAGATCCCTGTGTGACCTGTGACGAGGTTGACAAAGACCTTGTGGTTGGGGCTGCAGGAACCCTGCTGTGGATGTGTAGTGAGCACTCACACCGTGTGATTGACATTCAGTTCTGTAGTGAAAGTTGTATAGGCTTGTGTTTTTAGGTTGAACTCTTGAGTGCAGGCCATCACGGCGCTTTGGCAAAAGGCTTTGTGGTGAGGGCTCTAACTTGTAAGAGAGCTCCCTCCACTCCCTGAGTGATGAGAGCAGGGTTTAACCGGCTGCAGGTGCGCTCGAGACAGGCGGGTCGGGCCTTTGAAGTGGAAGCCAACTGGGACCCCGGCCCATCTCTGACCAGCAGCCAGCACAGACACATTCGCTTTCAATTAACACTCTCCCTTCGTTCTCCATCATTACTCTTTTGCTCTTTCAATATGTATGTTCCGAAGAGATTAGTTTTATACTGTGACTAATTAATAACGGTTCTGACCATCTAATTGTCTGTTATTTGTCTGTTTGTGTGAGAGTGTGCTCAGTTCTTACTTCACCTCTCACTTAGGCTTCATGAATCTTCTTGTGTCTCAGCGCCAGGTTCAGCTCAAAGAAAACTGCATGTCCTCAGAGCTCTAAAAACATGATTTATGGTTTCTGATTTATCTTTATGTGATGAAATCAGGGATCTACTCCCTCTCATGCTCTGTCATCTGAACAGGACACATCCTGTCTTTGACACTGCTTGTCTAGCAGCTAACTCATACCAGCTTTATTACCTGATAGAGAAATATTGCAAATGCTGCTGTAGCTTATTGGCTGCTTTTATTTGAACATATATACACACTCAAGTATATGTAAGTATGCACACATCTCATTAAAGAGAGCGAAAAAAATAAATAAATTGCAGTTTCGATGGTAAGCTCCTTGGAGGCAGCTACATCTGGCTCCTGTTAGCCACAAGCGTATAAAAATCAAATGTGGTTTAGTCCCAGACACACACACACACACACACACACTCTGGGAGGTAAGACTCCAGCATGGTGGTCACCCCCAGCAGTCCCAGTCTCTCCAGTACCAACTATATTGAACTCAGCAGACATCAAGGGGCTCCGACCTGGACTAGTACTCCTGGCACAAATAGTAACAACAACCCATACACAGCTTCTATACAAAATATTAAACCCTTAAAACCGTTTGGATACCCGTCTGCCGGGCCTTTGCTAATGTGTCTGAGTGAGTGTGGGGGGGTGTAATAATATATATATATATATATATATATATATATATATATATATATATATATATATATATATATATATATATATATATATATATATAATGTGTGTATATATATATGTGTGTGTGTGTATGTGTGTGTGTGTGTGTGTGTGTGTGTGTGTGTGTGTGTGTGTGTGAATTAGGAAAATTACATCCTAAATAGTGACACTAGCTAAAACAGTTATCTGATTTACTGTATCAGTTAGTTGATTGACAGCAAATTATCTAGGAACTATTTTGATGATTAACTCATTCTATCAGTATTTTTTCAAGCATTTTCTACAGATATATATATAAATATATAGTGATGGGCAGACCAACACACTGCTAGCATGAAAAAAGATGGGAGAATATGAATATGCTTGGTCAAATAAAACAGGCATTAAAACGATGTGAATGGTACTGTACAAAACAAGGATGCTACGATGAGTTCATCAACAGGATGTATGAGATAGTTTATGCGGCATAAACAGATACTCATGGACAAACAAGCAACCAGACTAGCTCCACACCCCAGACGTCCAAACAAATCTGCACACTCTGTGACACATCGCCGCGCAATGAAAATGTGACATTGATCGAACAGTCATCATCCTCATCATTGTTGCTTCTGATAGTGAAATTGATAACGCACACTTGAAGCATGTGCTTTGGTGTCTGTGTGACTAATCTGTGTGTAATTGGGCGTTGACAACATCATTAGAAAGAAACTGTTTGTGATGTTTAGACAAGCAAACTGAAAAGTAAGTTCATTTCTAAGGCTATAACACTTTTCACCTCATTAGAGACTGACGTTTACTGTCATTTCTACAATTTTCTGGTTTTCTGGTCATGTCTAGATGCCACTGAGGTCAAAGACAGCTCCTCCTGCGTACTCCTCCAAGCCCAGCAGGCATGTTAAAAAGACTCTGCAGCCCTGGCAGTCTGTCTCTGGCCTTCAATTTCCTGCCATATTAAATCCTGGACAGAATTTTCAGCTTGGGTGGAATGTACAGCTCTTCAATAACGTGTGTGGTATTGATATTAGCATGCAATGTCAGAGTTATACCACCAATAACAAAGCATATTCGTTCAAGGCTTTTGTCTTCAATGTTTGAGCACTGGCATAATCTGAAGCCTTTGTTGCACACTTTGCCCTGCGTGAAATAGTGACATCAGTTTACGGGCTTCATATGAAAGTCTTTGAGATTGCCAAGCCCATGTCAAAAATCTGCAAGAGACTGTCGGCATCCAAATGAAAACATTTTCTTGGCGCACCAGAGCACCAGATTTCATGCCATGTTTTAACAATAGTTGTGTTGTGGCCGACTGAAGCGATCCAGTAAAAGCTGGCATTCCTTGGCAGCAGGCTGGCACTTGTCCTGGACTGTCAGAGTGAAATGTTGCCCTTATGTCAACTCACAGTAAAGTCTACTATCTCTGACTGTGATGGACAGGACCTCTTGTGGTCTCTGGAGATCTAACTCACGCAGAGATACACTGAAGCTGAGATCAGCCTCTGGACTGCTTTTAAGGCCTGGAAGCATCTCCTGGCTTGTTGCTGCCAGGTTTTCAGTAGATGGTGAGGATCAGAGAGTTTTTAGGCCGTCTTCCGTCATACTGCAGTGGTGGATGAAGTACCCAGATCCATATTGTAAGAAAAAGTATGTGAAAAAAATGTAAAACTACAAAAGTCCAACATTCAAATTTTAACTACAGTAAAAGTATTCAGCTAAATGTTTTTATATTTAATGGATAAGTACTCATTCTACAGAAAAAATCTATATAGTATATATTATATTATTACAAATAATGATGCATCAATATAGTATTAAGCTTCATTTCCAGAAGTGTCGCTAATTTAAGTATTGTATGTACTGTTAGTTACTTAAGGTGTTTCCCAACTCAGGAGTCAAAAGTACCCTCTGAAATGTTGTGTTGTTGAAGTATATAGTAGCATAAGGTACCTCAAAATTTTACTTTACAGGTTGAAATCAGCCACCCCTTTAATGTCTGCAGTAGATATAAGCCTAGCCCCCCTGTGGGTCTCCTAAAGCACATCTGACCTTCCCCACCAACCCTGCTCCTCTCAAAGAAATGTTGCAATGTCAAAACCTCACCATATGCTTCTAATCCAACTCCAAGATCTTCTTTGTGTCTCTCCATTCTTCGACAAATCTCTCACACAAAGTCTTTTAGCATCCTGCTCTCTTCTTTTAGCGCCCACCCTGATCCCAAAACTCCCCTGTTCGTCCAGCACCGTTCTTACTCATAGCAACAATTCATCACTTTCTTCTCTCACCCAGATATAACATCCTAAACTCAAAGATATTTAGTTTACTATCATATAACATATCACATAGAAGCTGAAACTAGCAAATTTTTGGCTTTTTTGTCAAATAAATAACTTGATTAATCAATTATTGAAATAGGTAAAAATATCTTTGGGGGGTCTATTGACTTCAATCAATTAATCAACTAGTGCAAATAGTTGTACAGCTAGCCTGGCTCTGTCCCAAGGTAAAACACATCTGCCTATCAGCACCTATAAAGTCCACTAATTAAAACGTTATATCTTGTTTATTTAATCTTGAACCGAAGTGTAAACACAACCAACTATAGTCTTACCCGGAGTTATTTACTGGACTCTTTCTTGGCTAGACCAGTGACTTTGTAAAAAAAAATGTAATGCTTCGTTTCACCTATTTACCGTGGGTTTTCCTTTTCATTTTATGGCATCTTCATGTAGTCAGGCGAAGTATCAGCAGGAGTTGTTTCACTACACAAGAGCCCAAATAACGACAGCGACAGACAAATTAAAGGTCTTGTAAATCCTGCCGAATCTGCCTGCACTCTGTGGGATTTGAAACAGACGTTTGCTCACTCGTTCAGTGTGCATGTGTGCACTTGAGCCCTTTGGCAGAGTGTTAGCAGAGGAAACACATGTCCACATTAAGCAGTTTCACTGATCAAGCTGATTTGACTGGAGATGAAAGACCAGAGCGGGAACTCGTGCCCCCGCCCTCCTCTACCACCTCCTAGTGTTGCTGCTGCAAGCTGTCAGCGACAATGCTTAGCCTGCACATGTTAGCATTATGATTGTATGTCACAATACAAAGGAAAGATCACCGGAGGAGATATCATTGATTTGGACATGGGTGTTTGTGATGCACATGATATGCATTCAGTTTTCAACACGAAGAATTTTACGAGGTTTTTGTAAATGTCTGCAGCATGAGAGCTATGTACAGGCAAGAAAGGGAAGGAGGCGAGCAAGGTAGTGACTGATTACAAGGCATCAGACGAAATGGGAACCAGAGACTGTGAGATGTCCGAAAGACTATATATTTAAATCTTACCTGCTCCCCGAGATCTGCCACACATACACCAGCTTCAAGTGGAACAAAAGAGGGGGGAGAGATATTAAAACGAATGGGCACCAAGTTATAGGTCAAACAGTGCGAGAAGGTTAAACGAAGCCTACAAAGATGAGTGAGAGATGGAGGACCAGAGAGAGTGGGTTGGGTCTGAGGTGAAAACAGAAACATCAGGAGAAAACATCAGCTGGGTCATATTTAGATCTACCGTTAGTAACCGTTGAAAGGAGCCGTGTGCGCCCGCCTGTACATCTGCCTTCCGCATGTTGGACAGCAATGGGTGGGCTGCCCTTCTCCGCTTTAGTCTTTCCCTCATGTTGCCTTATTGGTCTGACCACACTGTATACTGAAATGTTAGTTTCAAGGAAAGTATTGATTCTGATACTTGTGATTAATTGGATGATTCCCTTTAGAATTTTACTCTGAAACAGCAACACAATGCACAAAAAATAAAAGCCATACTAAGGAAATACAATTGCTGTGGGGTTGCGCAACCTATTTTGCCCTTTCAGAAGAAAATCCGCAGCTTTCTTGATTCATTTGATCAAGCTTATAGGGTCCTGGGACTGGCCCCGAACATCAAGAAGACACAAATTCTCCTTTTGCTGCCACAAAACAACACTGCTTCCCCTCCAGTAATGCACGTTGACAACATCAGTCTCGAAAATGTGGATCTCTACCTTGGCAGCTTCCTCTCCTCCAGAGCTGACATTGAGGAATACTTCATCATTTCAGTTGTTCCAGTGGGGCCTTTACAAAACTCAGGAGGAAAGTTTTTGAGAACCGGGACATGCGCGTCAGAACTTAACTACTTGTTTACAAGGTTGTTCTTCTACTCGACCTCGGTCACTTACAGTAGACACATTTAAGCCCTGGAGTACTACCAGGCGAGACATCTCTGGGAGACGTACATCAAGCTTTGCAAAAAAACTTAAACAACTGGGTAAATTAATAGAATATGCACATAAAGCTAAATGCATAGGCTTTGCGCAATAGCTCCTCCATCATATTTTGGTGGACCACATTAGTGGCCAATATCCACATTACATAATAAAAGCCAGTATCTTGGCTGGCTAACGATATCCAAGACATTCCAGTGCTGGTATGCTATTTTCTTGAGCCACTGGCCAGTGGGCAACTTACCACCACCCAAATATAGCCTTTGTCTAATGGGTGCGGTTGCCCTAGAGCTTGTTGAGATCACTGCATGAAACCACCAAGTGCAACTTACAGACCCACATGAAAGCTAACAGACCACTCTGCTAACTGCTACTTTGACTGGAGGCTGGTCTGAATTAGAGCCCCTCGCCCCCTCCGTGGACCTCAGACCCTGATCCAAACCTAACTCCTGTATAAATCACAGCCGGCCAGTTGATTTCTGAATCCTGACATTTGTTTCTTTTCACTGGCCAATTTAGCCGATCTCTTGCTCATTCTCCTGATGTCTGCCTCTCCTGCTCTCTGTCAAACCAAGGTGAGTTAACTTGCATTTGAAGAAGAGATGCTAGTGTGGGTGTGCCTCACCTGTGCAGAGTTAACTCTGAGCAGCTCATACATCTTTAAGGTAAATCTCCAGCCCTCACAGACAGGTATCTCCTAAACACAGCTGTAAAATATTTATGGATGTGTCAACCAAACTTTAACATCAAAACGCTCAAAGGCTGACTATTGATCAGGTGTAAAAAGATAATTTGCTTAATATTTTAATAATCTGCAGATCCCGGCAGATGAGAGTGAGTACAGATTTATTTTGTGGGAATTCATGGACATAAATAGCGTGCAAGCAGTTTGACATGACATGAGCAGGTGGCAGGTGTGTGTGTGTGTGTGTGTGTGTGTGTGTGTGTGTGTGTGTGTGTGTGTGTGTGTGTGTGTGTGTACATATAGCAGTCACTCATTAGTGGTGGCATATACCAGCTGAAAGATCTGCCTGGCGTTATCTAAAAGGGCTTAGATAGTATTAAAAGGTCACATAGACTGCCAGACTGTATGTAGGTATGACTATTTGAGGAGAAGCATATCCAGATGTGTGCTAGTATACATGCGTGCGGAGGCCTAATGGCCCACAGTGAACACACACAACACAGCAAAAGAGCACATGAAAGCTTTGTCAAAAGAAACTCCGCAGGCTCCCTCACAGGAAGACCCCATTACAGCGTGTGCGTCGATAAAAACGGTCCCCATCTGCCCTGTGGCTTCTGATAGACATCTCCTTCCCTCAGTGGGTTCCTACTCAGGCTGCACAGGTCCGCCTGTATAACTGGCCCCCAGAGAAACAACAAAATGGAGTTAAGGACTCTGTTCATGCTCTAGATAATACAAATTGACCCTAACTTAATGCCAGATCCCCCATAATGTCGGTGGGCAGACACATATTAGCATGCAGTGTTTTCAATGTATTCCATATTCTTTGTGTGCACCTGTTTGTGTGTTATTGGAGGGAACATATTTATTCATTTCATATGGTAAAACAGTTTTTTGTGCAAATTCTACTGTTGCATTTGCTTTTTTTGCAACGTTATTTGTGACGAAAACTAGTGAGATAATTGCATGGTTTTCATTACATTTGAAGATAAATTAGTGGTTACTCTGTTATGAAGCAATGAAAACACTGTTCATAAAAGTGTAGATGAATGGCCCTGCGCAACATTCCTCTGTGCCACAGAAAAGCATAACTTGTATAGTTTGTAATAGCAGTCAAACAGTTAATTGTGGGTTTAACAGTTTCAGAAAAGCATGACTTTGTGCATGTAACACTGCATCTGCCACTTCAGGATGCAATACTATGATGTCTTGTTACCTTGGGAGTTGGACTGAGAGCCTGTTTTTTCAATTGCAGTTGGAGCAATCTCCTCATGACATTATAATGTAGATGAATGGCCCTGACCTGGCAGACTCTGCTCCATCGTTGCTAATGGAAGAGAAAAGTCATACTTCACTGCTTGTGCAACTCAGCTTGCAAATCAGTCTGAAATACAAGGGTGTGCAGGGAGACAGGCTTTTGTTTTTTCATTGATCGGTCTAAATGCAAAACTCACATGACAACGATAGATACAATGCACCATAGGTGTTGATGCAGCAAGTGGTAGACTGATCACGTAGATCTGTCTCTCTTGACCCTATTGTTCCAGTGGCTCTAATCAGCCTCCGGATCAGCCTTGATCCCCACTTGACCTGGAAACCTCAATAAATCAAACTCCTCTGGACTGTCAGCTCATTGGTACAGTAGTACAGCCTTCACCCAAAGTCATCAAAATACACCAGGAATTGCCAGATGCTTTGTTTGAGGTTTTGGTTTGATCTACTTCTGCTTAAATTTGTTACATGTTTTAACACAGGAGGAGACTTAATGAAGTATGATGATCCATTAGTTTATCTATTTTGTCTAATCTACTAATGCTGAGAGTGGGAACCACTTAGCATAAAGCCTCTGCCTTCACACTGAGTTTACGTAGTGAAGCCTGAGCCTGTTGTCAGTGTCTCTTACTATAAGCAACAAACAGCCCAGAGGGAGCCAAACTAGATACAGTTAAAGTGCTCAACACACTCACACCTACATGCACGGACAACATTATGTGCAGCGGTCCCTCTCGCTGTGAGGGATAAACACCTCGTCGTGTGGCCTGATCTGTTTACGAGTTAGCCTCTGGCCGGCTGGGGTTGTGGAGGTGTGTGTGTGTGTGTGTGTGTGTGTGTGTGTGTGTGTGTGTGTGTGTGTGTGTGTGTGTGTGTGTGTGTGTGTGTGTGTGTGTGTGTGTGAGAGAGAGAGAGAGAGAGAGAGAAAGAGAAAGACAGAGAAAGACAGAGAGAGAGCGTGTATATATCTATATGTGTGTTTTTCTGTGTGTGTATGTGAATATATATATACAAATATATATTTGTGTAACTGTGTCTATATGTGTGTTTTTTGTCTCTGTGTGCATGTGTGTGTGTGTGCGTGCGTGTGTATCTGTGTGTTTCTATGAGTGTTTTGGAATGTGTGATGGAGGGATTACAGGCAAGCTGGCTGCCGCTTTCATGAGGAAAAACACAAACACAGGCAAAATGTTAGACAAGCTTCAATGTTTCGTGCTGGTCGTGGAGCAAAAAGTTTGTCTTCAAAGTATCCTGCTGTCTGTTCCAGTTAAGAAAATGGCTACCATATCATTGATAAAAAGGAAAAGACCATTGGTTTATCACCTTCTCTCGCTTTCTCTTTCTCAGCCAGTAAATTGTGTTGATAGTCTCTGTGGTGGGATTGACATTCTCGGTTAGTTCCGCTGTGTGATCCTGCCCGTGGTCGGTCCATCCTTATCCACGTGGGAAAAGTCTCCACCCAAATCCACATCCATCCCTCTATCTATCCCTCTATCTATCCCTCTATCTATCTATCTATCTATCTATCTATCTATCTATCTATCTATCTATCTATCTATCTCTATATCTATATCTATATCTCTTCTGCTATCTGGAACAACTCTCTGTTTTGTTCACCTGTCATACTCCACCTTTCCCCTGAATGACGCATGTTGGACCCAACTACTGGAACGGCCTTCTGGCGAACATGGAGCGGTCCACGAGCCCTGGGATACAGGCTTCTGAACTTACCCACTGGGATGTTTCACAATAGGCCAGCTGGGAAGTTGGAGGGAGCCAAGAGGAAGGTGAAGGGGGTGGAAGGAGAGGGTATAGAGAAGCGGAGAAAGAGATGCACACGGAGGAGGATTAAACAAGGAAAGATTCTGGTTTGTGTGTGAGAAGAGAGGAAGAAATACACTCTTTGCTTATCTTTGTTTCATAAATGTATAATAACATTTACAAGTATTTGAAGCTCTCAAAACTTGATTGAAAAATGAATTTGAAATGCGGTACAATTCGAAAATATAAGCACTTGGAAAGAGTGAATTTAAGAAATATGACCGTTGCTATATCACTATTACTGCATGAAGCACCTGTAGCAGACAACATATTTGAGACTAAAACTATTTTCATACAGTAAATCCTTAATTGACCAACCTTTTCAGTACATTTGCATTCAATAAGGCTATTATAAAGACTGCGATTAGAATGTGAAAGCTTGACAAATCCACATCCATCCACTATTTTCCAATGTATTTTATTTTGTCTATCTTTCACACGTCCAATTGCAAAATAAATCTCTTTGAATTTTTTTTTGCCCATAGCAGTATAATACAGTTGAGGACTAGCCTTATATCCTCACTTATTCACGTTTTGTCCATATTTGGCTGGAGCTGAGTGCATGTGCTCACAGTACATTTGGGAGTAACTGTTTGCTGCAAACATTATGATACGCATGCTGCAAATCTGTAAAGAGTTTAAGAACATTTCAAATACCTCTTATTGCAAAATAACTGAAATTTGGTGCCAGTGATACTCACTATATTCTATACTCTATGTACGAGCTGCCCGAGTTATGTTCATATTAAGCCAGAGACCCCGACTGAAGAAAAAAATAAAATATATATATAGTAGTTTGTTGGTCCTTTTACTGTCTTGGTGCTGTTTATTTAGCTCATTTGCTTTGTATAGAGAAAGGGGTAGAGAGAAAAACATGTAATATCTTCACATCTAAAACTGTTTGTAGCTGCAGCTTTCTTCCTCTTTGCCTAGTTGTTCTTGGTGGAGTCTCTACAAAGAGCCTCTCTTTAATGCAAGACAATGGTGGTGACTGAGTAGGCCTCGATGTCTGCAAAGCACTTCTATTGTCTCATCATATGCTCAACCATGTTTTATTTACTATCAAAATGTGTTCAATTCACTTTGATCAGAGCTCCACTCTGACCAATATTGGATTTGTGAGGCCTATACTGATATTGATATTTGGGAATTAAACAAATATGACAGCTATATGCTGAAAGTAATTGTTTTAAGCAACTGCATACTGTAACATAACACAACACACAACATCCCATAGATTTATTTTTTAAGATTGTTACCAATATATAAATACTGAACAGATTATGCTGGAAAGAAGTTGCTAGTTACAAAGAAAACAAAAGTCACAGTACATACATCTTTATAAGATAAGTTTGCAAGCTGTGTCCATAACAAACATCATTCTCTGTGTATGTTGTTATTTTTTTAGCGACAGTTTGCTTTATGGGTCAGAACAGCAACTTTAACCAAGGTTAAATACTGCCACCTACTGAGATAAAGCACCACAACAGGACCTGGGCAATACCAATGTGGTCACTACTTTGTTTTTGTTCTATAAGACAAACAGAAAATATTTATGTATATGAATCATTTCCTCACAAATCATATATGAACATAATTGTTTAACACCCTAACATTCCATAAATGTTGTCACCATCACAGAAATGTTTTATAATTGGTCTTAGCCTCATTTGGCTAAATAGACAGCATATACTCTGACAATGATGCAATGCTCCGTACAAAGCCATTTACTTTCTGTCAAGCATTTTAAAAGCATATAGTTTTTCCTTTGATTTAATTAATTGTTTCATAATGTAAGGATACATTTGGAACTGTATGAACCTTATAAACTGACTAATGTGAAGCCTTCCATGAGATTCACCACTGTATACCTAATATGATCAATAATGTAGCAAGTGTTTTACCTTATTGCTCATAGAGGGTCAAACAGGCCACATGTAGGAGTCTCTCTCTCTCTCTCTCTCTCTCTCTCTCACACACACACACACACACACACACACACACACACACACACACACACACACACACACACACACACACACAAACAAACAAACAAACAAACAAAAAACACATGTTGCCTGATGTGGTATTCTTATGATAGAACTAATGGTCTGTAGTGTTCAAAAGATAGAGCCCTAACTCATACTGAAAGGACAGATTAACACACAGGCCTTAAACACGAGTGGAACAAGTCAGAGGTCAACACACTGACAGAGGTGTAAACTGTGTGTGTGTGTGCGTGTGTGTGTGTGTGTTTTGGTTGTGTGTCTACATGTGTGCGAGTGTCAAAGCTCACAAAATCATCTTGTAACTCCTGTGTTGTAATCTAACAGATAAGATATGTGCATATTTTCTTGAGCACTTCATTTGACAAGCCTGCACTTCAGCTTTGGCCGATAATTCACCAAGCATAAAATAACGTCTAAGCATTTTTTTCTTTTAAAACATGCTTTATATTTGAGTGTTGAGGATATAGACTGTATTAAATCAATCAAATGTAATTGTATCAAATGTGCTTAAAGATCATTGAACACGCACACACACTTATAAATGCACCTATATACGCTACTGCAGGCAGAAATCAGGGGAGAAATGTATAAGGGCAAAACATTTTGGGGGCAAAAATCAACTTCACTGATAAAAGTTAAAACCATTGACAAAGTATCCATTTTCCGTTTGTTTTTTTTACAGCATTTTTAAGTTTTAACTCTCCTCTTTTGCTGCCTTTGCACAATCATCTTTGTCTTCACCTGCTGAACCCAAGAGCTGAAGCTTTTAGAGAGAAGAAACATTAAATGGATGGGATGCAATTTCTAGGGTGTAATATCATGACTATTTACCTGACCGAAATAAAATGATACAGGTAAAGGGTTTTTGTTTACACTCCGGTACAGCTGGTGGCGGTAATGCTACGAGCTGGTGTCGCACCCGTCATTACACACGAAAAAGAAGCGTTAAAGACGCAGAAGAAGAAGAAGAAGAAGAAGAAGAAAAGTACCTCGCGTGTATTTATATTGTGATCATCTGACAGTTTATTAGTGTCTGATTGAGGAGAACATGTATACTTTGTGTCATAATTGTATATGAAGTAAGATATGTGCCTTTTAACTACGTTTAGCATTTAACTACGTCACAGCTCAGGTTATGTAGAGAGTCGGTTGTTTTTTATTGCTGCGCCACAAAGCTAGCTAACGTTGTCGTTGTCTGATGCTATAAAAATTAGTATTTCCCCCCCAACCATAGCAAGATCCGCAGATGAATGATCGTTTGCGGTCCTTGTTTCTGTGTTATCCTCGGGCACCTATTAGCTTCGTTAGTACTCTTGTTAAAGTCGTGTTGTTGCCTATTTATTCGTTGTACCCCCCAAACCCACTTATTTCACTGTCTTTAACTTTCTTTGTGTTTTGTAATAGTTTATATGTAATAATAACCCACGCCTAACTAACTGCCTAGGTTAACTGACTAACTACAACAGTGCTATTTACCTGTGAGGCATGTCGATATTAAACGTGTTAAAGGTGTAATTTCTGCAGACACCTACTTCACTGTAGGTGTATTTATTTTTTTACTTGTAATTATCTCAAACAAGGCGATGACATTTTATTTAACTTAATTCCAAACACAAATACAGTTATATGGTCTCTCTTGCAACACTCATTGGATGGAACAATGCATTCATATAGATGTCTGGACAAAATATGTTTATCATTTATGTTTTCATAGCTGTATACCATGGCGATGGATCCTGGTCACCCATTTGAAACACTGCATGGCAACGATGTCACCTCTTGGGTGTCTGTGTGTCCCCAAGGCCTCTGGAAAGTCCAGCGAAAGCAGACACACAAAGGGAGTCTACAAACTGCTTCTCATTCTGAAGATGGTGCATGTATGATACTTTCCTATTTCTTTCTTCCTTCAAAATAAATTATCAATCTTAAATCCACATTTGTAGACTAGAACCGTATTAAGTATCTAGTATTCTAGTGCACATCCTTTCTCTTTGTCTCTTTTAGTATGTTTATCCAGTTACTGTCCAAGGTTGGGTTCACTGTGTCAAGTCCGAGTGCGGCTCAAAGATGGCCCGGATGAAGCGGAGAGATCAGGACCTGAAAATGGAAACGAGGAGCAGTTTCAGGTCACCGAGACGGACGCCACAGCTGTCCCAAGATGCCAGGACTCTGTGCTGCAGGTCCCACTGGGTGACTGGACGACATTGAGGCTGGGAGAGGGTCAGTGCGACATCACAGAAGCATGTGTGGAGGGGATGAGAGCGGGAGAGAAGTGGGAGGTAAGATTGTCCAGAGAACTGGAATTATAATCCAATGTCATTGTTTGTCAACTTTTAGTGACACAGATTATATGCAAATTGAAAGTAAAAGTTTCCAAAAATACGTCACTATGATCATTAGCTTTCATTTTACATATGGAAAGAGTATGTCATATTTGTCATATGTCATGACATTGACAGTTCAGGTCACCCGTAACGTCTGAAAATTAAAACATGAAACGCTAATATGTTGACGAGGTGGGACACGAAAGGTACATTAAGAATGTATATGTGTTGTTTTTTTACTTGTGTGCACTCAACATTTTCAGGAAGCTATTTTGCTTTCATATGAAGGGTAGTAAACTGTTAAAAATAAACCTTGTTGGGATTTTAATATTAACAGCAAAGGATGTGGTGAAGGCTTCGTTGGAGTGTCTCCAAAAAAGGGTGAACCCAACTTGAACATTTTTTATGTTTCAAGTCTCAATCGGGTCCCAATTTGCAAGTGCTGCCTTTTTTGTTGAAGATGGTTTGTCGGTTACACATTGTATTTTCAAGCATGTGAAAGTACACAGCCACTCTAATCATTGTGTTTTGCTACTTAGATCCTGATTTCTCCTGTGGGAAATAGACCAGATGTGTCTGTCCCCCATCCTGCTGAGGAAAACCTGCCTTTATGTGCAACAGTTGAACTCAAAGCGTTCACACCAGGCAAAGAATCCTGGGAGATGTCTCCTGTCGAAAAGTGTCAGTGGGTGAAGTCACACAAAGAAGCGGGCGGAGCAAGATTCAGGAGCGGCGATGTTTGGGGAGCAGCAGACTGCTACAGCCGGGCTCTCAAACTCCTCATCACTCTCCATGACCACGTTGAAGAGGTGGAGAAGAATGGACAAGAGCAGGAAGCAGAGGAGCAGAGAGACACAAATACTGCTGATCGATTACAGCAACTTCCTTCAGCTAATGAATTCAAAACTATTAAAGCAGAGCTCCACTCTAACATGTCCTTGTGCCAGCTCAAATTGAACCAACCGCAGAGGGCCAAGGTCAGTGCGACTAAAGCTACTCATCTGGAACCGGGTGGGGCTAAAGCCTGGTACCGGATGGGCCAAGCCTGCCAGGCGTTGAATGAGCTGGAGGAGGCCAGACAGGCATTTAGGAAACTGTTGGAGCTACAACCAGAATCACCTGCGGCTCTGAAGGCACTTAAAGACATAGCAAGTAGAGAGAAAGAGATAAATGCACAGTTGGGGCTTAGACTCAGCAAAATGTTCAGCTGATAATTAAATATTTTCCATTTATTATCAGATATTATCTCTAGACTGGTAAGTTTCTTCTCATGATTCACCATTTAATTAAAGAATAGAGCAACTACATCAGCTCAAAAGTAACGCTATTAATCTGTGAATGCACATTTATATCCCAACACATTGCTTCTTCTGTGTGAGATGACTGAATTAAAAGTAAAAATATTTGTCAAAAACCAATTTTGGTTGCATTATGTGAATTACTGATGGTATACTGTGAGTGCAATGAATGAAATATGCCCGATACATAGTATATTGAGTTCCTATGGTTGACCACAAGGTGCCAGGCTTTGACAAGTCTTCTCAAACTGAATGGGTCCATATTGTGGTGAGTCAAAATGACGAAGTGCCGAAACCCGGGATCGAACCAGGGACCTTTAGATCTTCAGTCTAACGCTCTCCCAACTGAGCTATTTCGGCGCATGAAAATATTGTATAACATTGTCACTTCATATAAGCACAAACCATGCTACATTATTTATTGCAATAGTTTGACGTTGTAATGAAAAAACACGCATATAGAGTTTGGTTATGTCCTTACAAGGAAATAAACTAATATTTGTAGTTCTTAACATTTCATGTTCATAATTTCTAAAACGGAACAAAATGTAATTTCTACGGTTTCTGTCACCTGAATACAAAGAAATCAGTGTTTTATTTATATGTCCATTTTGGAAAACAATATAACACCTATTAACTTAGTTGTGCATCTACTTCCTTATTCTTAATTTATTAAGACAGACCATATTTGTTTGGAAAAGTCTGCATTGCGTGAGCATTAAAAGATGCTTATTTCATGTTACATCACTGCACTAGTTTTTAAATTATCTCAAAGGTCGCAACTGTGATAGCGACCGTATGACATGAATTAAAAGAAAGCTGTGCGAAAGGTATAGCATAAACATACATGTTACAGATTGTGGCGATGCAGGAAATGGCAAACTAGCTTTGTTGCAAATAGTGGAAAAGTATATAATCATTGTGGATATTTTAGAAGCCTGTCCTCGAGCGACACACTGAGACCCAAGTTTCTCTTCGGGCGCTTTACAGCAGCCGACTGCTCTTTAATGCTTCGGATGGGGTAAATCTGAGGTCAAATGTTATATAGGAATCTTTATGTACATGATAATGAAAATAACATTTTATTAAACTTTTTTTTTTCTTCAATAAAATAAAGAGGCACTGCATGACGCCTATGGCAGTGTTCAGTTCTTTCAGGAAGTTGATAAAAATGTTTACAAAATGCAGATGATGTTGGCCCTCTCTCGAAGGCCCCACACACAAAACGCAAAGCTTTATTATTGAACAAAATATAAAGCTTTATTGTTGTAAACACAAGGAACAAGTTGCACATTAAAATTAAGTTCTACATTTCCAGGCACAACATGACACACCATAGCTATGTCCAACTCCAAACAATCATTTATTTATTATGTTCTATCTTTGAATGTAGTGCTCTCCCAGGTTGACTTTTCCCTTGAGCCTCATGTAGTAACTGCCCCACAGTCCCAAAGTCACTTCTTCCTGTTGTCAGTTCCTCTTAGACTTTGTTTTGTCAATGTGAGTCTGAGCTGCTGACAGCTGTCTCCACGCATCCACAATGAGCACAAATGGTATAATGATCCACAGCACGTTCATGAACACAAAGTAGAACCAGAAGTAGACTGGGTGTCCCAACTCACTGTGAGCATAACCATCTCTGTGCTCTGTGTAGAAGTAAAGCACTGCTCCATACAGCTGACCTGGAATCAGATAATTCATGCAAATATGAAAACAACAAGTAATGTGATTCTGGGAACTTGCTTAATAAAGGTCAAGTGACTATTTTTGTTGTAATTACACCTTCTTACCTAATGAAATGATGAGTTGCAGAACAAATCTGTAGGGCTTCTTAGATAAGAAGGCATAGACAGCCCAAAAGCTGAAAGGTCCCCATAACCACGCAGTCACAGTCTCCATACAGACAGTGAAGTTGTCCGCTCTATAAATACACAGAGGATGCAGGCAATTAGTTACAGCGTTATTCCTTATTTTGTTATACAAAAGTTCAACATAGCTCTATGCAAAGATGTACTCACAATACATATCGACTGTCTCCTTTGGAGTACTCTTTCCCTGTGAGAGAAAATATATAAAACATATTGACTCATGTAGACAGCAGCATCACAGCTCATACACTTTTCCTAACATGTGTTTCTTATTTGTACTCACACAGCTGTGACAGGAAGCTCTGGTCTCCTGGAATAATATCATAATACAGTGAGAACCATCCCTCAATGACGCCGTGGATGAAACCACAAACAGCAAACCAGCACACAGCCAGACGCCTCCATGACCCGAGCCCGCCGGTGGTCCCTTTCTGTCCGGTGATCAGCCAGGTCACAAGCAGAAACCCCCCAGACACAGAAAACAGGAACACCAAAATCTCTGACATAGATCGGTCATTGGCCACATAGGTGGGAATCAAAAGGTCCCGTGGCCAGTAGGGATGAAGCACTTCAGTTGCTGATGAGGCATCCATCATCTGTTTCAAGAAAGGATGGTCAACACTCTTAATCCACAATACGGCCTGAAATTGATTGATTTCAAGATTATGATATTCAAGATTATGCACACACATAACTCCCCTGCACATCCCTTCATACTTCATATTTAAATACACTTGCCACTTCCACTTTAAACTTTCACACCCACTTGTTTATAGTATCTGTTTGTCTGTGCACTTTATTTTATATTCTATTGTACATTTAATATGTTTCTATTTCTTGCACTGTGTTGATTGTTGTTGTTTGTCTAATGTAACCTAAGACAAATTCCTCGTATGTGTAACATACCTGGCAAATAAATGGTTCTGAATCTGATTCTGATTCAGAAGCTAGTTTAGCTGATACATGAGCACGTTCTGCTTTGTAGCTACTACGCTGTTCTTGAGTCTATACACGTCAAAATCATTTCTCCCAAATTTACAAACTGTGTTATTACTAGAGAACATATTTTATAAAGTCAAGGAGCTCAATAGCAAAAAAAAATGTTTACCTTACCAGCGATAGTACCAAGATGGGTGTACAGACGCACAGAGTTTAACCTCCGTATTGAATTAGAGTGTTAGATAATTGAACAAATACGGATATCTCGGAGATGCAATAGTCCAAATCTGTCTAACTACATGCCATATCAGCGCAGATGCACTCAAACACGGAACTCACCAGAGCAGGGGGCGGCTACTTGAGATTACACAGACCAATCATGCGGCTGGATCCATGGAGTCGGTAGCACATGTTGCTCCATTGATTGGCTTTTCATCTCGGAACATGGACGGTGTCGTGGGCAACGACCAATAAAAATGCGTCGTTTACTCCAAAATACCGCCCCTCTGTTCATGACAAACTTATTAAATATTTCAACACTGTAAATAATTGCACTTGTAAATGAATACTTTTGCAATAAACTATTTCTAGCAATGAACGTTCACTTTGTTGTGGCAAGACTAGGGAGCACATTATTTTTATTTTTTTAATATTATGAGATGTCTGGAAAATTGAAATTGTCCAAACCGCCTGAAAACGTCCTTTACCCTGTTTGCTGCTGTAAATCCTGAAATGTCCCCACTGCGGGAATAATAAAGGAATATTTAATCTAAAACAAACTCAAGTCCCCAAATGAGAAATTATTCAACATATCCACTGTTGGATTCGCTGATAATAATAATAATTGTGCATTTATTTTCTGTGATTGTCAGCTGCTTATACACTGTAAATAATGTTTATAGTAATTATAAGGATGTTGTAATGGACATCCTCATTTGAAGATTAAAAAAATGTAATCCTCCCTGGCCGTGTCAGGGTATTAACCCTGCCGTGACCCGGATTCGAACCGGGGTTGCTGCGGCCACAACGCAGAGTACTAACCACTATACGATCACGGCGCGCTACTGGGAGTTGTGATGTCAGAGCGTTTAGTTCGTGTTATCAAGCTAGGGGCAATTCTACTGACGCGGGTACTGTATTTCATGTTTCAACGATCGCTCTTCCGATTCTCATTTACAATAAATAAATGAGTTAACACACTAATACGGTGAAACCGTCGCTTCAGATTTCAAATGGCATGAAGCATAATAACTTGAAAGTCCCAACATTACAAGAAGTCATTCAAAAATGCAACATGATTTAATAGTTTACACTTTCACTAAACTCAGCAAGCAATATTGTTACATGTTTCATTCCATCTTTGTAACGTTAGTCTCTTATTTCGTATACCGTTTGATTTTGGATCATTTTTTCATGTTGTATCGTTTTTTTTTCCTCTGGCGCTGGTTTGCTACTTTGTTTAATAATTGCTCTGTCCCGGAGAACAGGAAGAGAGCTATCGGTGCAGTAACGCTTGTATGCTGCAGAGACAAATGCGAACTAAAAGGGCTAAACAACTGTGGATATGAAGGCTACTCAAAAGGCCAAAGGATCATTGCATACTCTTTTCAAGGTGCTTGATCCAGCGAGTGCATTCTGGGCACATATGTTACATATACAAATAGCTAGTTGTTCCATCATAAAAGTAAACCATTACATGTACATTACAACACCAGTATGAAGTTGTAGCTTGTTGTATGATTGCATTTTAGGTAACAGCGCTAGCACTAAGGCAAACGGCGTACAGTGCCTAAATAGAATATATCGATCGTCTTTGCTGTTGATTAGTCCATATTTCAAAAGAAAAAGGTGCTGCAGATTTTATTGGATTCCCATATGGTCTAGCGGTTAGGATTCCTGGTTTTCACCCAGGCGGCCCGGGTTCGACTCCCGGTATGGGAACTACCTTTTATATTATCTAAATGTTTTTATGGCGTTACAAGCCTGTGTTAAAACCTGTTTCTTGGTCGCACTAATATATTACTTAAAAAGCTGTAATGCTATACCTTCCAAACTGTAATACTGATTAGGTTCAGATGAGTTTAGATGATTTTGTTGTTTTACTGCATTGTGCATTTACTGTTTAATGTTATGCACCACCCGCCATGACAAATTCTTTATATGTGAAAACATACGTGACAATAAATGGTTCTGATTCTGATTCTGATACTTCTATGGACATGTGATGTGCGTCATGTGACATGACTTGTCACATGACGCTACACGGAAGTGGATACGTCTTGGGTCAAAGCAGTGTTTTGAACGACTGCTTACTAGTGGACTCTACGGCGGTACAGACTTGAGTTATTATAAAAAGTCGACATGGGTGTTTCAGAATTGGAGACATCTTCTATGTTACTGGACGAAAAACTGCTCCGTTTCATGGACCAGCTTGAGTTACTGGAGGAGAAACGAGCCACTCTCAACTCTCTCATAGAGCAGGTAACGTTAGCCTCGCACACAGAACACTATGTAGCGAGAGGTTGCTTGTAATTTCCTTTTACCAAGCATGTCACTGTCAGATATCCAGCCTATCTCTGTCTTAATGTGTGTGTTTATGAATGTATATAACTGCAAACAAATATATATATATATATATTTTTAGGTGAAACCTAGTGTAGTAAACTGAATATTGTGGTGGTGTGTACTTTTGATCAAACAAAATATATTGTACTATCTCAGCTTGGGCTCTGGTAAATTGTGATGTTTTACCTACCAAACGATTGCCTGCGTAATTAAGAAAACAACTGCTGGATAATAATGATGAAGAAAAAAGGAAAACTGCTAGCTGCGGCCCTGCTGACATTTATACTTTATAAACAATCATCCTATAATAACCAGCATCAACCCTGCCTAGTTGGGTTTTCAAATGCATGTTGTCAAATGTACACATAATAATTTAACAATATTTGTATTGAATGCCTTTCATTTAATCCTGGATCCTCTTTCCACACTTACCATTACGTTACCATTTCATGTTCCTCACAGGGATGGTTTTCTATGTCCAAGGCTAGATATTCCATGGGAAACAAACACGTCTCTCCACTTCAGTATGCGAGTGAGATAGAGCCCCTGGTCTGTGTCCATGCCAAGTGAGGAATTAGTTATGTTTCACAGAAATTAATGCTCCCAATTAATTTTTGTTCACTGGAGTTGAATGATGAATATGTGTGCCTTTTTGTTTTTGTCTTGCAGAACACTGGACAGTGGTGAGGTGGATTTCTGCACAGAAAGGGTGAAAGAAAAATGTTGTAATGAGGTTGGAAAAGATAACGGGTCAATAGAGGATATTGGACCTCAGGAAGAAGGTGAGTCTGCCAAAGGCCATGTGGTGATAGACAGTGAATGCTGTTTACATTTGCCTAATAATATATATATATATATATATATATATTTTGATTCATTCCGTTATGTGTTTTTATAGGTGTCAGGAGAAGAATCAAACCAAAAAAGGATATAACAGAGAAAGAGAAAGAGGCAAGTGAAGAAACAAGCAGTGAGATGGTTCCGGAAGTTACTCCAGTAAGAAAAAGAGACCAGAATCCTCAGCAAGATCCACTGAAATGGTTTGGGATTCTGGTGCCACAATCTCTTAAACATGCACAGTCGTCATTTAAGCAAGGTATGATTTTACATTCCCAGAAGATTATATACTTTCTATTAGTTTTGATTTAAAGCAAATTGCTAGTGTGATTTCTTTAGAATAGTGCAAATATTAGGTCCTCATTTTGATTATACATGTACACACTACATACTGATCTAGCGTGTACATATCAAATCAAAATGAAATGGACCACAGTCCCTGAGATTCTTAAGGGAGGGTCTGATAACTTCACTTATTACAACTTAAGAAAACACGTTTCACCAATTCAGAAAAGCGTACGGAACATTTACAAGAATGCTGCAAATAAAGCACAGGCAAATTGTGATATACATTCTGCAATTTGAAAACACATCAGCAGTCCATTACATAACACATTGCAGATACAGAAAACTCAACCAAATGCAGAAACACACTTATGTTGATTCCCTGTAAACAATGTTATTTACAGTGTATTAGTTTGCCTGGGTTACAGGCTAACCAAGCCTATATTTTCAGCATTGTTTGTGTTGATACATACAGTCTGTGTTTTCAGATTGGTGAAGATGCTTTCTTCATTTGCCTATTGGAATTATTAATTTCCTTAGATGCAGTGTGTTGAGCTCTCAGGGCCACATTGGGTTCTTGTATATATTCAACACATTAATGTTATGTCTGCATAAGTGCATCTGTATGCTCCCAACGATGGATGAAGACATTTGGATATAGGGTAGAGACATTGATCGTATTGTCCTGTTGCTACAGATTAAGTAATTTAAATCAAAGTCTAAACTTGGGAATGTACAAAAAACCCAACCTGCAAATAGCATGACTCTCCTAATTAGGCATATCGGGAGAACATTGTAATTGTATTGGTGATAAGTATGTTTATGCATGTGTGAAACTTGAAACCTGACACAGTTGTTAATGTACTACTACCAACTCCCTTTTCCTCATCATTCAGCCACTCTCCTCTCTTTCTGTCATATTGCAGTCATAGAGCTGTCGGCTGAGATTGCAACCCTGCAGACTGCAGTTTTGAACACCAGAAAGGAGCTGAAGCACAGCATGAAGGACAAACACATTCTCCTGGAAGAAGCTTCAGTAAACCAGCTGGACAAGGTGGCCGCCTAAATAACTCTGAGTCAAATGTGGAGATGATCTGAGAAGAGCGTGTGGCCACAGACCGTGACCAGTTGGAGTCGGCAGGTCATGCTTAAGGTCCAATTGAATTTGACGGTGATCTTCCTGGTGAATTAAGAAGTGGAGATTACAGCGGATTCTGTAATAACTTAATGTTTAAATAGTAATAATAGTATTATGTTTGCTACTGTGTGTTTTGACTGTCTTACTCATAAATCTGTGGGCTGTTTGAGATGGATCTGTTTGTGAATACGGTCTTTTAGTATTTTAAATACATTTTGAGTTGTATACTGTAAGAAGAATGTTTAACTATAAACATAACCTATTATGGCACCATTTAAAAAGGATTTATAAATTGCAATTAGTAGATGTATTCATTAATAATGTATCAATTCTTAATAAATCAACCAGTTTTTAGTTGCCAGATTGTGAAAAATCCTTTTGAATGGTGTAATAATGCATTGATACTTTCCACATGAATAAATCCTCAATAAATTGTTACATTATATAAATATACTGTGGTCAGGATCCTCTGGAGCCATTTCCCAGAAAACATTTGCATGTAACTGATTTGTAAAGCAAACGTAAACGACGTATTAACCACCCTCGTATCCCTTTACAAAGGTGGCCTTTTTAGAAAGTGGCACCAAATTGGCTTGTGTTAATGTGTATATGTGTCCCCCTCCTCCCCCCCTTGAATATCTATGTAAACAAAAATGCGATTCAGCTGAATGTTTATTGTATTTTATTGTCCAAATACAATCCTTGAATTCAATTCGTAATGCGAGTATTATATCGGAGGATAACGGCTTCCTCTGGTCTGAGGGCAACCGAATATTACCGAGAATTGCCGAAACGGGAAACGAGACTCGTTATTGTGTGTACTTCCTGGTCCAATTGTAATACTGGCTGCTATATGCCTCCATGAAGCACCGCGCTCTGCCTCCTCTTCCCTTGCGTCCTAACGACGGATGGGAGCTCAGGAACAACGGATGTAGCTTCACTATTCTATTTATTGATGTTTCCAGACGTCCACAGCAGCCTGTGTAGTCAGATTGTGGCCGATTTCAGACGCGCAAGCCACGCAACTCTTGCCTGAAATTACATTTTCTTTTGTCTGCGCAACTGCCATCAACATTTTTTTTTAATGTGGGATCAGGGAATGAAAAGTAAACACGCTGGCCTGCGCTCATGATCAGTGTCGTGGTGAGATTAATACCTCGGACTCGGGATCGTCCTTGATCGCAAGTTGATTTCACTTCGGAGCAGCGAGCAGCTGTGTGCTCCAATGGCGTCAGTTTCCAAGGTGTCTATTCTGGATTACTTTAATATTGTGTTTGAAGGTGAAAATGGCAAAATCGAGTCCAACTGCAAGGCTTGTGGTACGAGGATCCAGGCGAAGCGGAGTGTCACGTCCAACTTCGTAACGCATCTCAAGGTAATTCATCATTTCAAAATAAAATGGTTTTATTGCCTGTACTTATATTCTTCGTCTTATCATATTTCTGGCTGCATCAGCTAAAACATCTGGCCCGACAGTATCGCATAATGCACATGCTACCACACAGTGTTCGCTATATAAACCTGACTGTTGCTTCTATACCCATACGGTATCCTCTTCCACAACAAGGCAGTACTGGGTAGAGATGTAGGCTATACATCTACTGTTTTTTGGTACTGCCAACCAATAACATTGCTCCCTCCCCTCTCTCTGTCTCTCATTCAGCGAAAGCACCAGGCTATGTATGATGACTTTGTGAAAAGGAAGGACATGAAGAGAGAGGGTTACTCCTCTGGTTCCCTGCACAGTTTTACCACAAATGGAGGGAATACCCGTTTCACTCTCCCTATCAGTACTCGAGTGGGAGGAGGAGGAGGAGGAGGAAGTGCTGGAGGAATGGGAACCCTTGAGGGAGGAGTAGGTGGAGGCTCTGGCGGAGGAGGGTTGACCAAGTTTGACAGACATGACCCACGTCAGGTGTGTGTTTTAATCCATCATCGCTTGATATGCAAATAACCAAGCGACTATTCATGAAACCCTATAGGTGTTGCATTGTTTACTGTAGTATTGTGATGAGACCATCTGCTATGATCAGGGTGATTTACAATGTTTTGTGTCGCCACAGGTTCTGATCTCTGAGGCTATAACTAAGATGATTGTGCGTGATCTGCAGCCAGTATCCATAGTGGAAAATCAAGGCTTCAGAGAGCTGCTTCAGCTCCTGGAGCCGCGTTACACCCCCGAGCCACAGCACTACATCCAGAGCCAGCTCCTCCCGGCCTACGTCTACCAGGCACAGCTAGCAACCCGTCAGGCACTGGCCTCAGCGCACGCCCTCAGTCTCAGCCTGGATCTCTGGAGGGGCTTAACTGGAGCCACTTCAGGGTAAGGAGGTAAAATCAACCAAAAACAACATGATTCCCTCTTGGTTTGATTCCCTAACTGATGAGTCCCCCTCTGTCTGTCTGCGTCGCCCCGTCTCCCTCTCTTTGCGTGTGCGTGTGTGTATGTAGGTACGTCGGTGTCACCTGTCATTTTCTCACATCTGATTGGCAGATGCGCTCAGCTCTCCTGGCGTGCCTTCCCTTGACTGGAGGCAGCTCTGGGAATCGTGTGCTTTCAGATTTTGATGAAGTATGTCACTCTCATGGCGTGTCGGGGAGAGCGTTTCGTGTGGTTGTGGACCATTTCCTCGCAGCAACAACAACTGCAAAGCCATGTTGTCTTCCTGGTTTCCTGGACGAACCTTCTCTCGCTAACGGGCAAGATGAAGAGGATGGGGGAGAAGTGGACAATGGCAACAATTTGGAGGGAGGGATCAGGAATGGCCATGGTGATGGAGGAGAGGAAGGAGAGTGGGAGGACTTGTGGGAGCAGGGTCTGGGTGTTTGTCGTGTGGACTGTTTCTCTCGCTCTCTTGAACAGTGTGTCAGAGAGGGGTTACGCTCCTGTCCACAGGTCACTTCCACTCTGGCCAAGGCTGCCAGTTTCTACAACTACATTACCTCTGCTGTCCCACCTGAGAAACTTAGCCAGGTGTTTGGTGGTCCTGGGTTGAGCATGGGGGCGCCAGGAAATACCCCCCCGGTAGCAAGAGACTGGGCTGCTCAGCTTAAGGTATACACTGTACAAGCAGAGCTTTACATTATTGTCCCATACTTTGCATTTCTGATACGTCCCTTAATACATAACACACCATAATGTTTTTGTGAACAGATCCAGTATAAGGACGTTCTAAGTCTTTTTTTAATGCATGTCAACATTTGTTTGATATAATATGTTTTGATAAACAAAATATGTATTATTATTATATCAGTCACTAGTTTCAGCAGCTATGGAGGTGTCTCTGGAATAGTTATAATGATAAATATATTAATAAACACTTAAATGCCCCAATATCTGCTTGCAATCATCATAATGTCTAAGTCACTTATTAGTTCTTTATACTCTTGCTCAAAAGAGAGGTTATTATATAGTGTCACCAATATGCATTATGTGTTCATAATAACATTAATTGAATAGCCTTATTATGTAGCTATTTTAGCTAGATTTATAATATGACATTGAGGAATCTATGATGATAAAATCAAGAGTATGTTTCCATAGTTTTAAATGGTATAGGTCATTTATTTGTCTTCATTTTTGATGCAGGTGCTTCGTCGGCTGCTGGACTCAGTGGAGTTCTTGGAGGAGGTGAGTGGTCCAGGAGAGATGGCGCTGGGTGGTGCAGAGAGAGGCCTGCTGAGGGAGCTCACTGACACTTTGGAGCCCTTCACTGAGGCCTGGGACATGGTGCAAGGGGACAGACAGGCAGACGTACAGACAGACAGACATGTGTCCATCAGCCTGGCTCTGCCTTGTGTTCTCGGCCTTCGTAAGCATCTCTCTGAGACCTCAACCCCCCACTGCCCCTCCCTCCTGGTGGGCCTCAGCCAGGCTGTAGAGCGTCGGCTGGCGCCCGTCCTGGAGGACCCTCTCTACATCACTGCCACCACACTGGACCCCCAGTTCAAGCTCACTTGGAGCAGCAACCCTGACTGGCACAGACAAGTTCTCATAGAGGAGTTGTCCAAACATTCCACAACCTCCAGCCCCATAGATCCCAACACAAACCTACATCCTCGATCCCAGACCCCTCCTGCCCCAGCTCCATCACCGGTCTCCTCGCTTTCCCGGCCCTGCAAGCTGTTCTCTTTCATCAAGCAGAGACCCACAACACAGGCCAAGAGCCTGGAGCAGGAGTTGGCCGTCTACCTACGAGAGGAACCCACAGACGAGGAGGCTTTGCATTACTGGCAGCGTAAAGCAATTGACTTTCCTCTGCTTGCTCAGGTGGCCAAGAGAGCGTTTACCATACCTGCTTGTGGCACTGTAGTCGAGAGTATTTTTACTACTGCAGAGCGTAGTCTGCGGCCAGAGAGAGGCCGCGTCTTGCCAAAAAACCTGGAGACGCTCATCTACCTCAAAGCGAACTACAGATTATTATGGACTTAAAGCTAGGAGTCAAGCATTTCTTTTACCTAAATAGCAACTAAAGACTTTATACCTGCAGAAAAGTTTCTTCTTGAATGCTAACCTCTTTTCCTCAACAAAGGAAACTGGGAAAACAACATAACATCGTACTCATGCTACACATCGTTTGATGTGAGATGGAATGAATTACCCAGAATTTCACAGCCGCGACTCAGTTCCCCTTCATAAGAAGGGTTCTCCAGACTGCAGTAGGCGTGGATTGCTGTCTGTTTACCATGTCGCCTGAAAGCGGACTATCATAGCATATGGTGTGGGCTGAGGGGACTAGAAGCAGATCAATACAAAATAATTTACTTTGACATTATTTTACCTGGTCAGGGTCTTCAGATAACCGCAAGATGACAAAGCCCCGACTCTCTATAACTCCCAAACAGAGCTTGGGTCTCTGTACTGACATGCCGAACAATAACCAAATGGTCAATTATTGCATTCTTAAGCATCTGATTTATTCTCACTGATATACAATAACCCTAGAGGTTGTGACTAATTAATGTGTTGTTGTTTTTAAAGGAGGGCATTAACTGCTAAACAATATATCAGTGCATCATCCACTTATTCTTTTCTCTTTCTGTATGTACGCCTCATCATGGACATTATAATAAACAAGTTTCACTTGCTAACGCAGAGGTGCACTCATGCATATACGTTGCGTATCGGAAATCTGCATCCTATATACATTTTGTTTTAATTAATTCAAATTTTCCAGTGCCAGTCCTTTATAACACCATGTGTGCCCTGTCAGAGTGGAGGTCAATTTAATTTTATTCATCAGTATTTCTTTGCTTTTTCAATTAATGTCCAATTCTACATCTGAACTTTTAGGAATTTAAATTGGTTTGACCCTGCCTCTGCCCTGGACAACTAGTAGAGGATGTGTGCATGTGGCAAAACATTGGCTGTTGCTTTGTCTGACCTCAATGAAATATATTGAAACCCCTTTGCAAGGCACCACTTTGAAAGACAAACTGTGAACATTGCAGTGTGTGTTTGCCTTTATTTAGGGACAGTTTTTTCTCTTGGCTGGGCCAGTGGGGAGGCAGGCCGGGTAATTGCATCTAATTCTATTACAGTTAAATTTGAGTCAGCGGGCAGTCAGCAGTCAAATCTTACACGGTCCTTTTCTCAAATCCAGCTTGGCCCACAAATCCTTATTACCGTACTAAAGTACTTAGAAATAAATGGCAGAAAACTAAATGTAGCTACAATACAAGTGTTCTCTAATGCTACATCAGAAGGCACAAACTGCTTCAATGCATTGATTGTGTTTTGTGATAAAAAATCAATTTGAAGATGAGTGGCTGTGAAGGAATTGTAATGGATCTTATTATAACAACTGTCACAATGATTACACCTCTTCTCCACAGACTGCAACACAGCTTCATGTCAGTGTTACTGTGTTTGATAGTTGAAAACCACTGCTGATGAAGTGTGTTAATCTGTGGGAGATACAATGAGATTTTCCTTCCAGATCTTAATGATCAAAGATCGCTGTGATCTTAATGAGTGTTATCTCTGCAGGATGTCCCTGTGGATTTAGATGTGATGCTAGATATCAGTGTGGATGTGTCAGTGTGTTTAGCTTTGAAAAGTGTTGCTCATACCCACGGGTGGTGGTGGTGTTGTTGTTTGTGAGTGTATGTAGAGCAGCTTAAAGTGTCTCTCCCTCCCTCCCCCCGGCTGTGACAGCTCATCCATTCAAGTTAGTTGAGCAAGCTGGGCATGCGGTCCTATTGGTAATTGCCTCTGAAATGAATTACTTGGCAGAGAGTGAGACTGAGGGAGGAAAGGAAATTGTAATTGAACTGCACCCTCCCCCCAAACCCTCTCCCTTATGCCTCAAGTTATTACATCTGCAGTGTAGAAAGCCATTTTATGTCTGCACATAGACACATGCGGATACAAATGTACACACACTCCTACAAAACCAATTTTCCCCTCCCCCCCACACAATGGCCCCAGCAGAGGGCCATATTGATGCAGGGTGATTTCATAGATTGATTGTTCTCAGGGCCAGGCACACTGGGCCACACTCTCACACTCTTATTCAAAGCCCAGAGACACATTGGTGTTGTTTTGTGTGTGTGTGTGTGTGTGTGTGTGTGTGTGTGTGTGTGTGTGTGTGTGTGTGTGTGTGTGTGTGTGTGTGTGTGTGTGTGTGTGTGTGTACTTGTATGTACTGCTTTCTCCCCCACTTGCTGGCCTTTGTGTATTGCTTAGGTCTAATGGGCTGCAGGACTTTGGAGTTGGCACAAACAAAAGTGGCGTTGAGTATCAAGAGACCCTTGGTTACCCTATACACACAGACAAACGCAGCCAAGCATCGTTATTAATAACCTGCCTGTTGCTGGCCTGCTGACAGTTTTAAGCCTTTTGGATTAAAGTGCCGCCAGTCGTTTTGTTTGGGGTTGTACATTTATACACATATGTTAGTTTTCTTTCTTAATTATGCATCTATATATAAAGTGTTTTTAGAGATATGTTCAGTATTGCCCCTAATTATGTCAAGCAACACATGGGCATTCACTCTTGTGTTGTCCTTTGACCTTTTGACAGCCAGGGCATGCGAGGGGGAGTGTGTTAACCTACTCCTGCACTGGGTCGACATGCACATGTTGTGACTCCAACCACGATACACAATAGGGTCTATTTCTGTAAATGGCCTAGGGTTATCACTCTGCATGCCCTAAGCTATCTCTCTTTCTCGTTCTCCCTCCCTCTCTCTCTTTATCTAACCCTCTCACCCACTTACTCAAAATCATGGCTGACAGAAACAGCCGGGTCACTGTTAAGAGAAAAGAGAAGAAGTTAGAAAACAAAACAAATGATGAGAAGGACAAAGCAAAGGAGAAGGGGAAGGGGAAGGAAAAAGCTGTGAATACGTCTGACACACTTTTGAAAAAGCCAGAGGAGACCTTCAAGCAGCCCAAGACGGATAAAGAGAAAGGGAATGGGGAAAGTGGAGGCGCGACGGGAGCAGAGGCAACAAACAGTGAAGAAAATGGAGAGTTTCAGCCCATTGAACTGCCACCGTTTGAGATTGTAACTGGGTGAGTAATACTGAATACACACTCCACAATAATTAAGAGTCAACCACGTCACTTACACACCTTTTTTGCTCTTTAACGATCCACTTTTTTGATTATTTTGTGCTTTCTTTTCTTTATGAAGTAGGTTTTCATGTATTTCTGTAAGGGATATTGTTCCAAATGCTAAATAGTTAATTTCAGTGAGGTAGGACAATAATGACTTAGCCCATCCCTGCCATCCTTACTAACCCAGCTGTAAGAATAGGGATGAGTCACAGAGCTGACACAGATGCAGGCCCCTGCTATATCACTCTGCCGAGCATCTGTTCCCCTGTTTCTGTCCCTTGAGTATTAGCTGTTTGATATGAGATCTATTTGTGAAATCCATCTGTCTTTTCACACGCAGTATAACAATGGATAAATAAAGAAAAACATGACGGGTATGTTTCTTGTACAGTTGACTCATGAAGGGCCTGGCACATCTACAGATCATCGGAGGATGTGAAAGCCAAACATATTTATAGAAACATCAGTTTACTCAGTGGGAGCCTCATTAACATTCTACTCACTGTCACCATAGTCTATTTCGAAGACTCCCTATCATCACTCTTTGTTTGTGTTTTGGATGGTTGACAAATTCATCACAAAATGTGCTCTGTGTTAGGCAAGGAAATAAATGTCAGTTGCACTCTCATGCACAACGATTAAAGGTTACACATCACTTTGACAGCACTGCTGTTAGATAAATCACACAGAATGTTTTTTTTATCTCTCTTGCTAATTCAACCTTCATGCACTAAAAAGCCCCAATGGCAACAGTTAGTGCTGTGTTTATTGAAGCTTTACAACAAAGTTATGGAAACTCTTCTCTTCAATCTCCACCAGGGAACAGATGAGCCCATTCTACTTCAAGTTTCAGTTCAGGAATGTGGAGTACTCCTCAGGGAGGAACAAGACCCTGCTGTGCTTCAGGGTGGATACACCAGGAGGCAGCACAGAGCCTCTGAAAGGTTATATGGAGGATGAACATGCCACAGCTCATGCCGAAGAGGCCTTCTTTCAACAAGTAATGCACGCTCGCACTCAACCTTTCTTACTTTCCTACCATGTAACACATATGTGAAGCTCATTGAGGGTCGGATTTCCATTTGTTTCTAAGCATTTCCTTTTGTGATAATGCTATATGTAATATAATCTTTCTCCTTTATGCCTTCATCAACCCCCACTTGTTCCTTTCCAGGTGCTCCCTAATGCTTCCCAAGAGTATGAAGTCACATGGTATGTTTCATCCAGCCCCTGTGTGGCTTGTACAGGCAAGGTGGCCAACATCCTCCAGCAGCGCAAGAACGTTCGTCTCTGCATCTTGTTCTCCCGACTCTTTGAGTGGGAGGAGCCAGAGATAGTGGAAGGGCTCCGGGCTTTGGCAGGCGCTGGTTGCAAACTGCGGATGATGAAGCCGTCTGACTTCGTACATGTTTGGGAAACGTATGTGGAGAAGGAGGAAGAGAGCTTTGCACCCTGGGAGGATTGTCAGGAGAACTACAACTACTATAATGAGAAACTGGCTGATATCCTCAAGTAGATGCGATTCGGTAAGTATTCTCTGTGTTCTATATGGCCTATATGCTTCTTTGGATAAAAGAAATCCCCCAAAACTTTGGATTGTTTGACTGGATAATGACCGTCTTTCTTTTGCTATAGGTGCACATGATGGACAAGATCTTCCCATTGACTGAACCACAAATCGGCCTATTTGTTAAATCACAGTGTTAGCGAGAATGAACACTCAATGCACCATTTTGTATTTTTTATTCTGAAAACTTCATAGGGAGACACATACTGCTTGAATGGCAAATAGCATCACCTACTGTAGATACATATAATTTAGAAGAAGAAAACAGAAACATTCATTGCTGAAACATTTAATATTAAATAAGATAAACTTACATTTACTCACATCTGGGGCGATATGCATAAAATACACGACTAATAGTACACACATAGACAGACATATGTGAATGCATTATTTTTGCCAGATTTAAGAATCTGCATGTATGGTTTACTCTCTTTTATAAATCTTTATATAAACCATTAATTCACCAAATGTACGTGTAAGTCATCATCACAGTAATATCTTAATCTTTATTATTACCATCAAATATCCTTATTGCTAATTTTATAGTGCTTATTGTGACACAGACAAGGTGCTTAATTATTTAGAATAATAGCAAATAGCAATAATAACTCATTAATAGTTTAAAAATAGGTTTATAATGCACCTTTGATTTAAATTTGACAGAAAGCTGTGTATACCCCAAAATGATAACATATCATTGAAATTGAAACTATGTTTGGGGAAAAAAAACGTACAGGTTTGTTGCGAGTACACATCGTTTATACATCTGGCCCCAGGTGTTTGCTGAATAATTGAAACACTAACTAAAGGAGTATTGATCAATTATTTTGCAGATCAACATATATACATACAGTTCTTATAATAATTGAGAAACTAAAGAAGCTAACAATGTATATGATTGATTATTGTCACATAAATAATGTTTCCTATTGTAATTGTGCTTTTAACATTTAAATCATGTGATTTAAATATGTACAATTCTAACAGTATTATGCTATGTTCAGTGCAAAACAAATCTGTACACATTTATATGACATGTCTGTTAGTCCAGGGTGCAATTTATCATTAATTGTTTTATTTCCCATTAAATTTGGTACAAACATTTACAGTCCCCAGAGGACGAATCTTATCGAATTTACTTTTCACTGCAGACAAGTTTGCTGACCCCGCTAGTGGTAAGCATCACACAATAGCAAGATTCTCTACAGTTTTAATACATCCAAATGCCCATTAAAGACTCACAGGGCTGAATCAGTCTATAGACATGTTAATAAGTATCTGCTAAACTGGTGAAAAAAGAGCACAAGTGACTCATTATTTAAAGGAAACCAGCCCACCGTTCTTTTCTGTTGCATCTTGGCTCTCACTTGTCACATCTGGAAAGACATGAACGGCGAGATGTAAAAGCATGGATTATAAAAACATTGTGTCTCAGTTATAAAGAAACTGGCACGGTGTTTAGTTTCACAAAGATGCATTTTTTTATTTTACTTTATTACCTTGGTCCTCCTGTGAGGTTATTGGTAACGGTGTTGTTTCACTAGAAATGGTGCCATTCTCATCAGCTTCTGTAAGTCAGATTGTTTAAAACCTAAGGAACTTTCAAAACACTTGCATATTTGATACAGCGTTTTTTTTTTAAGTATCTGCTTAATTCATCTGTGGGTTTTACCTTTAGATGAAGCATTCAGTTCCGCATCGGTGATGTACTGAACCAGTGGACAGGCTGCGTCTGCAGGAGGGAGGAAGGAACTTTCACACGAGAGCACCAACGGTAGTTTCACAAATGGTAATTTCTAAAGTAGCCCAGATATGAATCACTGGTGGGGCTGCATCTGCAGCATATGCTGACACTACAACCAAAACCACAATCCATGAGAGCTGGTGTTAACGTACTATCACGGTCCTTTAGCTGAGCCATGGAGAGAAAGAGCTCGGCCTCTTCTGGCTTCTCTTCATCATCAGCTAAGTTGTAAAAAAAACAAAAGAAAAAGGTCATCAAAACAAGGTTTTGCTTGTTAATTTGAGATGTATATTATGAAGCTGTCAGAATGTCACATTTTAACCTGCAAAAACACTCAGCTGAAACAAGGTTTGACATCTCATCACTTTTTTATTTCATTGCCTTACTCTTTTTTTTTTAGTTTCTCTGTTTTTGGTTTTCACTAACTCCTGAGGGGAAGTATCTGCTCTTTAGTTGATAAATGCTCCACTTGGTCATCAGCCAGTCACTAACCGTGTCGGTCTGTCATTTGGTGCTGACCAGTATTGTGGGAGCTTTTTGCCTAAAACTACTTCCGACGCTATGAGAGTGGTAAGATTGAACCAAAACAGTAACGTTGCACACCGGAGAGATCAACAATGAGCTGAACTCTCTTAACATGCTCCCTAAAGCTGAGGGTAGCTGCAGATTTGGGTGATAATTCCATTTTTATCATATTTTCAAAATCCATGCACTCAAAAAGTCAAAAAAACTAAAACAAAACCTTGTTTGCGAAGGACTCTGAGGACAATGCATCCAAGGAAGACGGCAATGATGCCAAAGAAGATACAGCCAGAGATAGAAAGAAGCACCCTCCTCTTCAAAACTGGAGAAAAGAAAATATAAAAACAGAATGAAAGTGAGACAGAATATTTGCAGGGTAAAAACTCATAACTTCCAAACCTCAGGTATACTCACGGAGGTTCTTAGTCTTGAAAGAATCACTGCTTCTTGAATAAGATGGTCTACTGGTGCGAATGCCCTGGCAGGTGTACAGGCTCTGCTCAGGGTCATTCTGGGGTGTGACTGTATGTTTCTCAGAGGACGGAAGATTGATTGATTGCCCCTCTTTAAACCTGTGAGAAGGTAAGCATCCACACAAGGTATTTAGAGAATGTTACTCTATATTATTAACTGGTATTTTGTATTTGTATTACCATGTGTAGTTCCACATGTCCTGATTTCCGTGCACCCCACATCTGAGCACCAAGCTGTCAGTGGAGAAGACCTCAGACCAGCCAGTTAACAGGATTATATCAGCCTGTGGGCGCTCTGTAAAAACACAATCAAAACTGTGAACACCTTAAACACACACAGAAAAAAGTAAGAGGGAAGTCAACAAAAACGTACCGTTAATGTCAAGTCTCAGAGCCTGACTCTGGTCTGAGCTGAAGACTGTATCTCCTCCTCTTTTAGCTTGGCATTGATATGATCCGGTGTTTGTTCTCACAACAGATTTGATGGTGTGATTGTTTCCAGATTCGACAAGTGGACGGCGATCTTTGAGCCACAGGTACTCCCATCCAGAAGAGACATTAATGTGACAGCTAAAGGAAACGGAATCTTCAGTATGCATCACATGGTGCTTGGGGTTCTGCATCAGTGTGACTCTGGGTTTTGTATCTGTGGGGAAATACAAAATGCCATTGCTCTAAGTATGACAGCATTTTAGTGTATATTACACAGCACAACCAAGAGCAGCTGGCCTTTAAATGCTTTACATTGCTTTTTTGATATGCTGAACCTCTACTAATTATGCAAACAGAGATGGACATTGAGTTGAAACAAGTGGTTTGTTGTCAGATGTCATACACATGTTTTTGTCAAAGTAAGAAGGAAAAAGAAATCCTCACCATAAACATCCAGAGTTAGTCTTTTACTGAAGATGCTGCTTACAGACCGGCTCTTGAGTTTTCCTGAACAGCTGTAATTACCATGGTGTGAGGCTGAAGCGGAACTGATGGAGAGAGTAGCTGCATCTAAATCAAAGGATGCAGTATTATCTGCCTGGACCAGCTGTTTGTCTTTGAGCCACGTGTATTTCCAGTCGGTGGTGTTGTCCATCCCACAGCTCAACTTCACACTCTCAGTGGGGAAGACGTCAAACCACGGTGTGATTAACTTTAAAGATGGAACAGGAATTTCTGTAGAGATACAGACACATGAGCTTTTTTTCTAATATCTTTAAGTTCATCCTTTTCCTAACTGATTTGTACACCTGACATACAGTAATTGTCTTTGGCTCACCAGCTACATGTAAGATCCGTCCATCACTGTGCTGGGATTTGTACATTGTTTTGTCTCTTATGGCCATACACTCAAAAGTCCCACCATTCGTTGAATTGGCGTCATGGATGTTAAAGCTACTGGTGTTGATCGGAAGTTGTGTTCCATCTTTGAACCAGTGATACCCCCAACCAGATGAGAGCTCAACTTTACATTCGAAGGACACTGATTCTCCAGTGTACACTTTTTCAACATCTGGCTGTTGAGTCATTAAGGGCTTAGGCTGGTTTCCTATGCGCAGAGAAGGAATATCAACAGACGTTAAGATTAAACTGTTCATAAATCATCTGACCAGCCAGTAATGGAAGTTAACAGAAACGTACCTTCAACTTCAAGGCGTATAGTCTGGCTGGAGTCAGTGAGGAAGGCTTGATCACTGCCTCTTTTTGCTTGGCATGCATACGCCCCTCGGTTTGTTGGTTCAATTGAGTTGAGAGAATACTTGCTTCCAGACGCGATGTGTGGAGCCCTATCTTTGTACCACATGTACGTCCATCCAAAAGAGTCATTGATGTGACAGCTAAAGGAGACAGACTCACCAGGGAACATCACATTGTACTCTGGATCTTGCGTCAGTGTGATTCTGGGTTTCTTATCTGAGGGTAAGAAAACATGCCATTGCATTGTAACAGATATTTAGCCCTCCCTAACCCGCTGCCCTCATCCTAGAAAATGTTTCATTGTAGCTAAAACTAATTTTATTTTAAATTCTCCACCAAAATAAGTATTTTATGTCAAATAAAAAAAAGAAAACTCACTGTATACACTGAGAGGCTGTCCAGAACTAAAGTTGCTGTTGACAGACCTGTCCTTCAGGTGGCCTTTGCAGTTATATTGTCCTGTGTGTTCAGCTGAAGCAGAGCGAATGGAAAGAGTCGCTCCATTTGAGGCAACAGACACAACAACATTGTCAGCTTGGACCTCCTGTGTGTTTTTGTACCACGTGTAAATCCAGTCAGGGCTGCCGTCCATCCCACAGCTCAACTTCACACTCTCAGTGGGGAAGACGTCAAACCACGGTGTGATTAACTTTAAAGATGGAACAGGAATTTCTGGAGAGAAACAGACACATGAGCTTTTTTCTAATATCTTTAAGTTCATCCTTTTCCTAACTGATATGCACACCTGACATACAGTAATTGTCTTTGGCTCACCAGCTACATGTATGATCCGTCCATCACTGTGCTGGGATTTGTACATTGTTTTGTCTCTTATGGCCATACACTCAAAAGTCCCACCATTCGTTGAATTGGCGTCATGGATGTTAAAGCTACTGGTGTTGATCGGAAGTTGTGTTCCATCTTTGAACCAGTGATACCCCCAACCAGATGAGAGCTCAACTTTACATTCGAAGGACACTGATTCTCCAGTGTACACCTTTTCAACATCTGGCTGTTGAGTCATTAAGGGCTTAGGCTGATTTCCTATGCGCAGAGAAGGAATATCAACAGACGTTAAGATTAAACTGTTCATAAATCATCTGACCAGCCAGTAATGGAAGTTAACAGAAACGTACCTTCAACTTCAAGGCGTATAGTCTGGCTGGAGTCAGTGAGGAAGGCTTGATCACTGCCTCTTTTTGCTTGGCATGCATACGCCCCTCGGTTTGTTGGTTCAATTGAGTTGAGAGAATACTTGCTTCCAGACGCGATGTGTGGAGCGCTATCTTTGTACCACATGTACGTCCATCCAAAAGAGTCATTGATGTGACAGCTAAAGGAGACAGACTCACCAGGGAACATCACATTGTACTCTGGATCTTGCGTCAGTGTGATTCTGGGTTTCTTATCTGAGGGTAAGAAAACATGCCATTGCATTGTAACAGATATTTAGCCCTCCCTAACCCGCTGCCCTCATCCTAGAAAATGTTTCATTGTAGCTAAAACTAATTTTATTTTAAATTCTCCACCAAAATAAGTATTTTATGTTAAATAAAAAAAAGAAAACTCACTGTATACACTGAGAGGCTGTCCAGAACTAAAGTTGCTGTTGACAGACCTGTCCTTCAGGTGGCCTTTGCAGTTATATTGTCCTGTGTGTTCAGCTGAAGCAGAGCGAATGGAAAGAGTCGCTCCATTTGAGGCAACAGACACAACAACATTGTCAGCTTGGACCTCCTGTGTGTTTTTGTACCACGTGTAAATCCAGTCAGGGCTGCCGTCCATCCCACAGCTCAACTTCACACTCTCAGTGGGGAAGACGTCAAACCACGGTGTGATTAACTTTAAAGATGGAACAGGAATTTCTAAAAAAAAGAGAGAGTGAGACACATCAGCCACTTTTCATATTCTTAGAGATAACCTTATTTAGATCATCTATTTTTTTTTAAATAGAGCCTTTTTGAATTTGTCTGAAATGCCTGAACAACCTTAATGACTACAATAAGTAACATGATAGCAGGCTTTATAGATCAAAATCAAGTGTGAAGACTGGCCAGCCAACCTTAGCATCAAAGGTACAATTATGTAGAGCATCTACATAATTGTACCTTTGATGCTAAGGTTGACTCAAACCACAATATTCACATGGTTAAGATAAGAAATTACAAAAAGCACTGACTTAATCAAGTATTAACATGAGGGAAGCAGGGACCAGTCTCTCAAAAATGCCTTAAAAATATAATTATGGACTGAGCTTAAGGTTAGTAAGCAAAATGGTGGCATGAGTGAACTTTTAAAAAGAAGCAGTTCTTAAAAGGTGATATATTAATGTGTTAGCCAACAATACGTAAATCATCCTTTCTCTGCGAAAGTGATATTCCACTGCTAGTGTGCTGTATGTATTTATACATTCTTCTGAGTCTTCCCTCCCTGCATCATGCTACACCACAACATCCTGTTTCAACAGAAAATGCACAAAATAACGGAAGCAACAAAAGGTTGTTTCGCTGAATTCAATGTCTGAAGGGTTTGTAAGCCTTTAGTGAAAGCATTTGACATATTTACAACAAACAATTGCACTTGTATTAAACACAATGCTTTAAATAATATGACTTTGCTGTCTTTACCTACCATGTACATCTTGTTGTATTTCTTCACTGAAGTCTGTTGAAACTAGTTCACCTCTGGTGGCCTTGCACCAGTATTTCCCCTGATCAAAAAGCGCAAGATAGATGCTGTTGGTGTCAGTGGTGGCACGAAGCTCAATTCCATCTTTGAACCACTGATACTTCCAGCCAGAGGACACATCTACTTTGCAATTTAAGTTGACGGTTTCTCCAACATACATCGGGTTAAAACCAGGGACCTTGATCATCGTTGGTTTTGGTGTGTTTTCTAAAACAGAAAGGCAGTTCACAACATATGTACAGTTTGGGTTTTTTTTTTGTTTGGGTGAGGTGCTAGTAGGCAGGTTATGTTAGCTTTGGGGCAGAGCAAGGCTGTGCTAAGCTAAACTAACTGGCTGTTGGTGGTATCGTCATATTTAGCATACACACATGAGAAAAACATGAGAAATCTGCTAAATATCTTATTTCCCAAAAATATTTCTTTAAGAAAGTTAATATAATGTAAAGTTAATGTAATGCTAAACAGAGGCATTAACGCTCACCATAAACTGTGATATCGACTTCGTTGCTGAATCCAGAGCTGACTCCCCTTGATTTGAGGTGAGCTTTGCAGGCATAGCGTCCTTTGTAGTCTTGATTGATCCAGGTGATGTTGAGAGATGAGTCCAATACATACAGCTGCATGTCCTCCTGGACCTCTGCTTGATTGCTGTACCAGGTGAACGTCCAGTCAGTGCTGTCGACTTCACAACTGAACTCCACCGTCTCATTTTCAAACACATCTGGCCAGGAACTCAACAGTTTCAAAGATGGTTTAGGTGGGTCTGAAAAGTCATGGAGCAAAGAAATCTTAAAAATCTTGGAAAGAATTTAGGATAACACCCAATTAAAATGACTTACTGCATCAAAAGAACGAGAGACAGGAATACAGAAATGTTTAGCGCATCATTAGTTATTTAAACTTACAGTTTCACAGCAGAAAGCACATTTATAAAAAAATGACTGAAGTGGATTAATTGGTGGCAAAATTATGATGCAGTTCTCAGATAAACTTACCAGAGACCTGCAGAGCTGTTGTGTCGCTCTCTTCTGTGTAGAAGGGGTATTTGCCTCTCTTGGCTTTGCAGTGGTATTGTCCACTGTTACGATGATCTAAGGATGCTATGGTGTAAGTATTATTAGTAGTAGCTTGAATTGCATCTGTTCCCTTATGGTACCAGAGGTAAACCCAACCAGAGGGGACATCAACCTGGCATGTGAAGTTAATTGACTCTCCAGGGAACATCTTGTCAAAGTTTGAACTTCTGGTCAAAGTGGGTTTGGGCTTGTTTGCTAATCAGAAAGGAGGAATAACAATGTACCATTTTAATGATCTTCTATTACGTGCTGTCTCGAAATTCAACTCAAATATGTATGAGGAAACTTACCATGAACTGTGAGTTCGATTGGATTACTGTTTTTAGTCATAACACTCTTTGTTTTGTGATGAGCTTTACAGGAATAACTTCCATGATATGATTGTGTTGCTGCTGTGATTGTAAGCTTTGATCCCTCGGCAGACAAAGACACATTTGGATCTTGATCTTGTACTTGTTCTGTATTTCTGTACCAGGTGAAGGTCCAGTCAGCGCTGCCAGTGACACTACAACTGAACTCCACTTTCTCAGAAGGGAACACATCGGACCAGTTTGTATGTAGCTGCAGAGATGGTAAAGGAGGCTCTGGAAGTGTATTAAAAGATATTATATCATTAAGAAATAACATATTGCGGAAATAGTCATGCACATTTAGGTCCATTGGAATCAGGAGCTTTACTATGAAGAATTTAGTCCACAGTAAGTTTGTTCATCTGCTTTTTGGTCCTAAAACTATGTTAAAATGAAGACATACATCTCTTAAATGTATATTGATGATACAATTGATCCCATCTCTTAGACACTTGTTATTTTAAAATACACAACATTACGGAGTGCAGTTCAAATATTTCAGAACACATTCTTACAAACTAAATTGAAATACGTATAACTCATATTTGAATAATATAATATCTTAATTCAGCAGTTAAACAGTTTAGTTTGAAACTTAAACAGACTTCTTCTAAAAAGCGGAGAGACAAATTGTGATAGTTACAAACCGCCACAGACGGGAACAATTAAATAAGTGCTAGAACAACGCCCATGTTGATTTCACAAGTGACATGATGATTCATTTTGGAAGCCTTCCTGTCAAAAACATATCAGCATTTTAACTCTGCTTTCTCATTCACCTGTGTTTGTAGATTTAACTGTACAAAATCAATGCAATACGGGAATGTGCAATATAATTTGGAAAGAACAACCACTTATGCTTTTTGAAATAGTGACTTAATTTCAGGAAGCAACATCTTTCCAATAAAATTCTACAGGATTTTTTGAACATCCTTTTTACTCTTTTAGATTTAGGTTTACGACAAAACTAAGATTAAAATCTCACCATAGATAGTTGTAGCCTCTGAAGAATTTAGACCAGAAAAGCCAACGTATGTTCTCTACCTACTCTCTGGAGATGTAAACAGCAGCAACAATGAATTTAGAGCTGCGACGATTAATCTATGAAACAATCAACATCAAATTATTCTGCAACTACTTTAATAATTAATTAATTGATTAATTGATTAATTGTTTCAGTCATGTTTCAAACAAAAATGCCAAACATTCACTGGTTCCAGCTTCTCAAATGTAAAGATGTATGACTGAACTTGCACTCATCGGTGCAATTGTAGGAAGTGCCAGATTCATGAGAACAAAGTACTGCATGTTCCATATGTAGCCTCTCCTCATGTTGTACTTCCTCAATATTGTTTTTGTCTGCCTTAGTAAGGCACATTAAAACCTTGAATAACAGGTAATTTAGTTTACAATCACAACTGAATATATGTTCTAAATTCTAACAATTCATTATTTTTCTTTTTACAAGAAAATGGGAAAAACTAGCTATTTTAAATCAATGCAATAAAAACATTGTAATATTTGTGTGTCAAACATGTTTTCTTACCAGTATTGGAATCCTGAGCTGCACATGCTGTGAAATCTGTCAAAACAAATTACAATAAATGTTTATTGGGAATCACATTTAAATGTACATGGAAATATTGTTGTTATAACACACATCACAAAAAAACAAATGCAATTGCCTAAAAAACTTACATATGACACTGAAGACCTTGACAAGCCACATTTTTCATTGACCTGCACATGTAGAGGCTGTGCTGCCGAGTTGAGTCATGTATCTGCTGTGAAGTGAAGTAAAGGAAATAGACTGCATGCGAGATGGGCGTGTGCGACAGCTTTGTTTTTTTAACTCACCTCAGGGCAGCAACTTTCCTGTCTCTGATATCTGCTTGTCTGTTCATTGAAGCAACAGGAAATGTGTTGGTCAACCACATTTAGATGCTTGTGTTCTTGATATGAATTTAAATTGTGTATTTCTGCTGAATTCACAGGCACGGTTTAGGGAAATGAAACAACGTGCAAAAACGTGAATATGTTGAAACCCAAAAGAATATTGTGTTCATTATGTACTGTGACTCAGCAAGAGGCTACAAGTCAGAAGAGGTCAAAACCATAGCAACACTTTTTAGTATGTACTATATTACATTGCAAGACCAATGCATTTCGGGCTTGTGGCCTTCATTGGGTTTAAGAAGGCAAGAAAGAGGTTCAGTCAAGATTATCTTAATATAAACAGTTTTTTTTTTTAAACTTTCAGCCATGACTAAAGAACCAAAACACTTTCTGAACCTATAAGTTATCATTATATATTGGTGCAGTCTCAGAGTAGACCTGTTTTAACCTGTGGGTGTGAAGTGATTTGGAGAACATGAGCGGAAGATACACATTTTTTTTTGAACACACCCAGCACCTCACCACAACCTCAACATCCTTGTCTCTTCAGCTCAAATTTGTTCTCTAGACATGCAAACATAATTAACATGTTTCCCACTGAATCACCTATATATCTATAATACACATTTTAAAATCAAATAAATACACATTTTAAAATCAAATATGTATGCATGTTATCAAATGGTTATCAAGAGTGATGACTTCAGTAAGTATGACTTCAGTAAGTATGACTTCCTGTAAGGTAGAGATGTTGTGTGTCGAGATGAAATGCCGATCTGCTTCTGTCATTGTTTTTTTCTCACAATACTCACCATAAGGTGTCAGTATAACACAGAAAATGTAATTATCTACAGTCAAGCCTCTGACTAAGGCACCCTGCATACTGTATCTATGGCAAAAAACACATTAAAAAAGATTAATATAAAACTATAATAAATCACCTGTATTTTACACAAATCTACGTAAAAAAAAAAAAGCAGTGAGATCGTATTAGTGTCATTCTACCAAATAAATGATACAGGTGATAGAATGTTACTGCTGTACATATTATACCACAACTATCTGTACGACTAAATACCACAAGTGGGTATTTTTGGAATTTTATTTTTCTGTTGATTTGCTTGTATTTTGTCAATGATTTGAACAAAAACAAAAATTCCATTCATAAATATCTTAGCAGATGAATACAAAACTATCTTACATTAGTTTGTAATTTGGACAAATCATAATGACACCTTACCATCTCCTGAAAGCCAGAGCACAGCAGAACTGACTAATTGTGTTCCAAAATGACAAAAGCTTTCATCTAAACCAGGGGTCAGCAACCTTTTGTATCCAAAGAGCCATTCAAGGTTAAAAAAAAACCCTGATGATTTACGGCCCACGGAATGACGCTACCTCGCCCGGACAAGGGAAACCGGGGCACCCTCCCGGAGCCAGACCCGGGAGGGGAGCTCGACGGCGAGCGTCTGGTGTCCGGGCTTTTCACCCATGGGGCTGGTCCATAATAAAAAGATTATGGATCAGCAACCCTGTGGACTCACCACCCGCGGGGGGAAGCATCGGGGTCAGGTGCTATGCAGACCGGACGGCGGGCCAGGCAGGAGACCTGGGTGAGCCGATGGCCTACAGCATTGACTAGCTCTAGGGACGTGGAACGTCACCTCGCTAGCGGGGAAAGAGCCGGAGCTGGTGCAGGAGGTGGAGCGGTACCAGCTAGATATAGTTGGGCTCACCTCCACGCACAGCATGGGCTCTGGAACCAAGCTCCTGGAGCAGGGTTGGACTTTGTCCTTTTCTGGAGTTGCCCTGGGTGAGAGGCGCCGGGTGGGAGTGGGGATACTCACGAGCCCCCGGCTGAGCGCCGCTATGTTGGAGTTTTCCCCGGAGAACGAGAGGGTCGCCTCCCTGCGCCTACGGGTTGCGGGAAGTAAGGCTCTGACTATTGTTTGTGCTTATGCACCGAACAGCATTTCGGAGTATCCGGCCTTCTTGGAGTCGGTGGGAGGGGTCCTGGAAAGGGCGCCGCCTGCCGACTCCATAGTTCTCCTGGGAGACTTCAACGCTCACGTGGGCAATGACAGAGAAACCTGGCGGGGCGTGATTGGGAGGAACGGCCTGCCCGATCTGAACCCGAACGGTGTTTTGTTGTTGGACTTCTGTGCTAGCCACAGTTTGTCCATAACAAACACCAACTGCAACTGCTGACCCGGACTGTGGATATCGTCGGGCGGTGGAAAGAGCACTTTGAGGAACTCCTAAACCCGGCCAACATGTCCCCTGGAGAGGGGGCAGTGCCTGAAGTCCTTGGGGTGGATGCACCTATATCCCTGGCAGAGGTCACTAAGGTAGTCAAAAAGCTCCTTGGTAGCAAGGCGCCGGGGTGGATGAGATCCGCCCTGAGATGCTGAAAGCGCTGGACGCTGTTGGGCTGTCTTGGCTGACACGCCTTTACAGTGTCGCATGGGGGTCGGGAACAGTGCCCCTGGACTGGCAGACCGGGGTGGTGGTTCCCATCTTCAAGAAGAGGGACCGGAGAGTGTGCTCAAACTATCGTGGTATCACACTGCTCAGCCTCCCGGGAAAAGCTTATGCCAGGGTGCTGGAAGGGAGGCTCCGACCGATTGTCGAACCTCAGATTCAAGACGAACAGTGTGGATTCCGTCCTGGCCATGGAACAGTGGACGAGCTCTTTACCCTCGCAAGACTACTGGAGGGGTCCTAGGAGTTCGCCCAACCAGTCTACATGTGCTTTGTAGACCTGGAGAAAACTTTCGACCGGGTCCCTCGGGGGTTTTTGTGGGGGGTGCTGCGGGAGTATGGGGTGCCGGACCCGTTGGCACAGGCCATCCGGTCTCTGTACGCCTGCAGTAGGAGCTGTGTTCGTATCCTCGGTAATAAGTCAGACACGTTCCCGGTGGGTGTTGGCCTCCGCCAGGGCTGCCCTTTATCACCGGTCCTGTTCATGACTTTCATGGACAGGATGTCTAGGCGCAGCCAGGGGGCGGAGAGGATCCGGTTCGGGAGTCTCGGAATCGCCTCTCTGCTGTTCACGGATGATGTGGTCCTGTTTGCCTCCTCGGATCGTGACCTCCAGCATTCACTGGGGCGTTTTGCAGCTGAGTGTGAAGCGGCAGGGATGAGAGTAAGCACCTCCAAATCTGAGGCCATGGTGCTCTGCCGGAAACCGGTGGATTGCTCCCTCCAGATGGGGACAAACTGCCTACCCCAAGCGAAGGAGTTCAAGTATCTCGGGGTCTTGTTCACAAGTGAGGGTAAGGTGGAGCGGGAGATCGACAGGCGGATCGGTGCGGCTGCAGCTGTAAAACAGGCGCTGTACGGTCCGTCTCGGTTGGTCGGTCTAGGTTCCAACCCTCACCTATGGTCACGAACTTTGGGTCGTGACCGAAAGAACGAGATCTCGGATACAAGCGGCCGAAATGAGCTTCCTCCGTAGGGTGGCCGGGCTCAGCCTTAGAGATAGGGTAAGGAGCTCGGACATCAGGGGGGAGCTTGGAGTCGAGTCGCTGCTCCTTCGTGTCGAAAGGAGTCAGTTGAGGTGGTTCGGGCATCTAGTCAGGATGCTTCCTGGACGCCTCCCATTAGAGGTTTTCCAGGCACGTCCAACTGGTAGGAGACCCCGGGGAAGACCGAGGACACGCTGGAGGGATTATATATCCCGGCTGGCCTTGGAACGCCTCGGGGTCCCCCAGAATGAGCTGGAAAGTGTTGCGGGTGAGAGAGAAGCCTGGGTCGGCCTGCTGAACCTGCTGCCACCGCGACCCGACCCCGGATAAGCGGTTGAAAATGGATGGATGGATGTATTGCTATTTTACCTGTTTATAACTATCAAACAAAAAATAGTCATGTGTCGGCTACATTAAGGTTAATTAAAAACACAACTATACAGACCTTCAGGTCTATCTATATTTGTGGCTCATGTGGCCCTGTAGCAAGGTAGCAGGTTCGATACCTGTCATCTTCAGTGAGTTTTACATTTTAAACGCATATCTTTTGCCAGGTTTACACTGAGCGTCCTCCTCACTAGAGGACGGATCCGTTTTTACTAACGGACGCCTCAGTGTCTCATGAGCTGACACAGAACCAGTAGCAGTAGTGGAGTTTGGAGACGTGATCCACTTCCTGAAAGTATATCTACTTTACTTAGTTTGCTGCAGCAGTTGAGAAATCGATCTTCTGCACTCATCTGCGCGTGAGGGCAGGGCTCTGAATCACGAGTAGCCAGCTGCAGGGGCGGAGGCTTGACAGTGACGTGACGCACATTTTAGTGAAAGAAATATTTAAACATTTATTTTTATTTTTAGTGACACAATATCACCTAAAACTCCAAGATAAGAGGACTTCCCTTTAAAAGTTTTTCCACTGATCTAAACCTAACCTAAAATGTAATCTATCCTGAAACTATGTGTAGAAATGTTTAAAATGTGTGTAAAAATACACATAATACGTAATAAAATACAATTTCTTTATTAAACATCCATACAGTCAAAGCCATAGCATGTCCAAGGCTCCACTGTTTTATTGAGTAGTACATATATACACTGTAACAAACAGCATACAGACACAGACAGAAAGGAAACATTGTAAATATATCCTTACATACATGTCACCAGCATAAATAACATACAGCATTGGACAAGCTGGGATAGGTTGGGAGGCGTGGGTCTTCCCTGCATACTGGGAGGAGTGGGTGAGTCGGGATGGAAATCGATATGGAGATGTTGGTATGTTGTTCCTTCCCTTTCTTCATTATGTACACACTGCTGCACAGACTGCAATTATTCTTTCTCTCTCCTCTTCAAACACTCTGGACAAGATAATAGAGACACACAGAAAGGGTTAGAAGGATTCCACACACACACACACACACACACACACACACACACACACACACACACACACACACACACACACACACACACACACACACACATTTTCATGACTTTTGGGGACTTTTCCTTTACTTACTTAATTTCGATTTTGAGAATCACTTCAGCCAAGAATATGCTGAGAGAGAGTGTGTATGGATTAGTTTTTTTATTTGCGTGTGTGACAGATAGAGAGATCCACTGTGTATATTCCACTGTTTATTTTCCATCAAAGTATATCTGGCACGGTTTCTGCCCTCTTAGCCAACTCTCCATTCCACTCAACACCTGTTGACTTGTGGTAATGTGAGGACTTTGGCTTAGTGTCAAATCATCTGGAGTAACATCACTGTGTCTGATGGGACAGCATCCCAAAACTCACAAGCATGATTACATCATCTATACGGCGCAGTTTACACTTGGCATGAATATGAATCTTTGGTAATGTGATCACAAGTGGACTGCTGTAAATACAGGTGTGAATGCATCTGAGCACATCGGCGATGCAGTGAGATGGGATCACTTGAGCCACGCTGGGGGGTTTGCTCAGGCAGGCATGTGACCCCATTTGCTGTATAGTGTGAAAACACACTTGTCCTTGAGCGTACTGAAGGTCCGATTTTGTGTGTGCCTGTAGCATAACAACTGCATCCAAACAACTAAGATGACACATGTAGGCCCTATATTCAAGGTAAAGGGGATATTTCACTCACAAAATGACCATGGTCACTATATCATCACTATATCACTTGTTTTTCTTGCATACCTCCTCGGCAAAAGGAGAATAAAAAAATAAAATAAAAAGTCTTGATGAATTGAAGTAAATAGGGGCCACCGTTCAACAGCTGCAAAACTATCAAAACATCTGTATAAAAACTCACACACAACTTGTACAGAATAATCACATTTTCATTTAAATGAGTTTGTAAACAAATGTTTGAATATAGCTTTGGTGCTGTTAGACACGGGCCACAACACTTGAAGAGTTCCAAAGGTGAGTAATTGGTGAAGCATTCATTTAAGTACAAAATGACCCAACAATCTGTTTTGTCCACCTGAGGACAAAAACTTAAAGGGGAACATATGGTCATATTTAGGTTCACACTTGTATTTTGGGTTTACATTCTTTAAAAGGTGCATAATACAAGATTGGGAGCATTTCGATTGCCTCTTAACGGCTCTCAACATACGGTGCCAACAGCGTTAACAGTACAAACTATAGTGAACGTGCTAACAGAGCGAGCAGTGTTTATCTGAGGAGAACCTGAGGATGGGTGCTATGCTTCTGCAACGTCATTAAACTCCACCGTTTTAGTGAAGTGTAGGTCGACACAGATTCTCGTCAAGACCTACGTATGCTAAGAAGGTGGTCAGTAAGTGGTTGAAAAACAAGATTAAGAGACGGATATATATGAGAGACCTGAAATCTAAAACAGGTATTAAATAATCTACCGTAATTGCCCCCTTGCTCACATGTTTTGAATGTACAGCAGGGATGAAAGAGATCGTGTTTCATAGTGCCGCAAAAAGAAGCGGTGGTATGTCTTTCACAGCAAGATAAAACCATTATCATTCACAACCTTCAACTAGTCTTTACATCCATTTACCAACAACATATTAAGTCATCTGTCTCATCATTCTTCTCCGCTTAAATCTCTTTGTCCCCTTTTTCTAAATCTTGCCCCCTTCTCTCGTCACTGCACTCTTTTTTTAAATGCTTTAATGAGTCTTCCCTTGTCAGCAGTTGAAATTACACTGTGAGTAAATCCTCCCGGCTTTCCGTGAAAGGCTACACCACTTGGGCCTTTGAAAAGCTTATATGAAAGTGCCAATGCCCAAACTCAAATGCGTCTGCCTCATAGTGAGGGTATAAATAGAAACATTAACGCCATAAAAACAGCAAATTTGGTATTTCTATTTGACTGACATTAATCTTCGCCACATTACCACATCCAAAAACAGGGATGGGGAGGGAGCAGAAGAGAGTTACACAGATGAGAAGGCAAGAGGAGGGCAAGAAGGAAGGACAACTTATTATTATATTGGTTTGATCTTAAGAACACTGCAATGCATGGCTGGTCAGCTGGCATAAGAGTACTATCAGTGTGCCAATCTGTATCTCAAACAACTGTGTCAGTATCTCATACATGTGTCAAAGCATTAATGAACAGTGCTAGTGTTAGTAGCAACACATTAAAGAATATTTAGTTTGAGACAATGGAGAAAGAGATATATACGATCTCAGGCTGTCTGCAGCAGTGGATATGTCTCTGTTTCTTACCTCTAGAGTTGGGTTTTGGTTTATTTGCCCTTCACCTTGTCACCCTCTGGAAGAATGACCTCTGTCAGCAGAGGAACATACAGTTTAAATGTGTTTTTTAATGGAATACATTTCTGGTACATTATTAGTTTAAATGTGTAGACATGGAAACTGGAATCATTAACTGGGACCAATGTAAATGATTAGTTTTACATTTTGGTTAATGCACTTATTTGTTTTATTGCTGAGAGTAAAAAAAAACCTTTCCTGTCTGTTAGATCAATATCAAATACGTACGTTTGACCTCCAACTTGCAGAAGACCACTGCCTCTCCCTTCTTGTTCTTGGCTCTGCAGGTGTACACACCGCCATCGAAGGGGCAGGGCTTACGGATCTCGAGGGAGCAAATGCCCTGAGTCGAGTTCTGACGATACTTGGGGTCGTTTCCAATGATCACCTGATTCTTCAACCACTCGATCTTAGGCTGAGAGGTGAAGGGAGACATTTATAAATTAGTTTACCTCAAATATACCTTTCCTGTTTTGTCAAAGTGCCAAATCCAACTCCTAAACAATCCTCCCCGTACATGCTGATGTTATGAAAATATATCATCAGCTGTGCAGATTTTTAAAACATCAGCAGTGATATACAGTGAACTTTTGATTTTTAGAGTCACTTTCCAGTGCAACTGTGTACAATATTACATGGCACAGGTAATGAGAATTGCATCAAGTATATAATTTAAGTATTACATTCAGCAATTTACTAAACAAACACAAAACATGTTTTTTAAAAGCTCTATGCTCTGACTAATGATGTCATTAAACAGTTTTAGCTTCTGGCATTTCACTTCCTTCCATTTAAGATGTGGATTCTAAAGTGATATCCTTTTACCATCACAACATTGACTTTCAGTCGTTCCTGTTTTACATTGGACATACAGATGACTTGTCCTCCTGTGAGCTCAGACTGTGCATGCTGAGCGTGACAGTTGCGTAGAATGGGAGTAATACAAGTCTCCTCAGGTATGTGCTGCATTGGGCTTCAGTGACACTGTCCCTGCATGGATTTCCTAATGGTCCGGCTTCAAGCAAGGTGACTCTGGTTATTGGATTTCAGCTCAGCTGAGACATTTCAGAAGGGTTTGTACAAAACTTCCTCACCAATGTATGACACATATTTAGTTCTTCGTTGCTGCTCACAACGAGTCTTCTAAATAAATCGTTCTTCTATTTTAGACGGTCAAACATTTTGTATATAGGTTATTCTCTGATGAAGAGCCACATTCATATTAATTTAACTGACTTCTGTACAATTACTTTCCAAGTGTTATATCTGTATGCAAGCACCAGGATGTGTGGATGCAGGGTTTAACATCTAAAAGGATTTGATTTAACACTTTTTCTGCTAGTGTTGTTTATCTTGGTAGACCTGCAGGTTTTAAATGAGTTGGTATATCACTCTAAAATATATGATCAAATGACATCATAATTTTGATTGGTGCATCAATGCATGCAACTGGGAATCAGTCTGCAAAGGCATGAGGTTTTATGGGAAACATATTTTGATGTAATTAATTTTTAGCCCAGCTAGTGGTATTTTTCTATGGGTGGTAATGTTGGACAGTTTTGTCTGTCCAACACGTTGGTCAAGACTGAAACATCTTAACAATCTTTGGTGACAAATCTTCATGTTCCCCAGGCTAAAGAAAATACCAGGTCTGACCACTGCTGTCTACACCATTCACCTTTCCTGCTCCTAATATTTCATCTTCCCTTCTCTCTTTCCCGTCCCATCACAATTCTGTCTTTGGGCATCCGTGAGGATGTCACAAGGCTAACTCAGTCACACTGATAACTTTGCTGCGGTCGGGACAGCTGGCAAATATAGTATCCTCTGTGTGACAGCCTCATCTCCACTTAGCCATGACAGGACAGCAGACTATACTTCTTATCATTGTCTCTTCTTTGTCTTCTCTACTTATCTCTCTAGTCTCTCTAACAGCTACCCATGTAGTCTCTGCCACTGTATGTGACAGCTCTTTATCCGACACAGCAGGACAACTTATCACACTAAAGGCTTTTCTGCTGGACCTCACTCAGCAGTCCTTAATGACTCTGGACTCTAAGCCAGAGCCCATAAACACACACTTGCTCCCACACAAATGCCCAGTGTGAACTATTTTAATTTATAGAATGTCTAGAGAGAGAGAGAGAGAGAGAGAGAGAGAGAGAGAGAGAAAGAGAGAGAGAGAGAGAGAGAGAGAGAGAGGGGAAGAACATGCACGACAGGGTGATAGAGACAGAGAGTTTGAGAGATAAATTAAACTAAAATGTTTTTTTTAGAAGTGGTGGTATATAAGGAGCTACAATTAAGAGTGTGTAAATGGTCACATAGGGGGTTGACAGCAGTTTCATATATATATATATATATATATATATATATATATATATAAACACACATTCACAGAATGTCTTGCTGTCTGTGGTTCCCTACAGACGATCAGTGTTTGCACACAGCTTCTACGACTCAGTTGCCTGCTGGACAGGCATTTAAGACTCAATTAGACATTGTGGGTCTTCTCCACTTAGCTGCCTGTGATAAGCAAGCGTTTCACCCCATAAACATACACTAGACAGTTCGGGGAAATGTATTATATCTACTGGTACCAGTCTCTCTTCACTAGAGTCCTTGTGTTTGCTGCAGTCTACATTAGTTCCTGTTCGATTTGTCTCCAATACACTGGCATGTGCAGACTGTTCAGCCACTGCTGTCCTTGCTGAGTGGTCAAGGGCAGCTAGGACACATAATCAGCTGCATTTCCACCATGGCCTGCCACCTAAGCTGTCTGCGACAGCCAGACAACTGTAAAGATATGTTTAACCAGAGCAGCAGTGAGAGACATACTGAAACTTCACATAGAAATTCCAGTGCAAGCCCTGCCCCACTTCAACAGTGAATGTTTATAGCAGGGACATTATTACCTCATTTGAAGCAGTGTATCACACCCTCAAATGATTTATCGAGGGTCCCTCGGCAAAACAAAAGTGTGTATATATAGAATAACAAATGTATCGCAACATTCAGCTTCCCACAATGTAGCAGATATCTGCTACATTACACTGCTATCCCCAGCCCTTCCTATGTTAAGTGAGCATGTGGTCAAAAAGCTAGCTGTTAGCATTAGCTATAAATTAGGCATAATAGGGACACTATTGTGATCCTGGACACAATACACCAAAAGGATGTACTAGAGGTCGTGGAAACACAAGCACAAACTGCACATTTACCTGCAAAGGTGAAGTAATGGTGATGGGCTCGACACATGAAACTATATAATGATCCTTAGGCTTCTATGATAAGTGCAGGGTGTGTATGAACAGTTATAAAGTTATATATTTTATTATTATTATATAAAGTGTATAGTTAAGAGTGTCTGACCTTGGGGCTTCCACGGACAGAGCACAGCAGCTTGGTGGTGTATCCCACAGTGGTAGCACGGTTAATGAGTGGTGTTGTGAACCTGGGTGCCTCGCTGTAGTCATGCTCCGGGTACTCGGGAGGCTTGTAGGCGATACCTGTGGACACATGGAACAAGATCGCATTAAGCACTTCTTCTTCCAATACCCGTCTCAACTGTCCTGTGCGGTCAATATTGTTATATAAGTACATTTTGTCTGAATGTGAAAGTATGTTACCTTTTCTTTTTGACCGTATTACTTTCACTAAAATGTTAAAAGCTTTGGTCAAAGTTTACAGAAAAAGATCTTTCACCACTTAATTGCTTTCTGTTGGGAATTCTTAGTATTTTCTGAATACAATCTACTCCTTCACTTCCCCTTTCCCATGCTGTCAAAATCACTTTCATTCAGAAGCACTATATCTGGCAAGTCATCTTTTGTTAATTTTAGTCACATTGGATGGAGTGAGGCTGGACTTCATAAAGTGGGTGACGTTTAAATACGGGGACACCGGCACACAGAAGAAGTGACAACAGAGTAGTTGTGTCAAGAATGAAAGAGGGCAGAGCGAGAAGGTCAAACCCAGCAGACTCTTTTACTGGCCAATTACAATGTGAAGTGATTCAACACCCCCCCCCCCCCCCCCCCCAACCCCTCCCCCTCACCACACACCAAATGCAGGTAGGTAGGCACAGGTAAACACACACACATACACAGGCACACAAAGAGCAACATTTGCTCTGCCGTCTATCTTAATATTGTCAGAGCCTCTTTTCTAAATTATTTTGAAGTAGTATTTTGACTAGCCGAGAGAGCTACCCACTTAAGATTGAAGCAGTGCCAAAGCCATTTCCACTCCTCAAGCCTTCGCTTTATAAACACACATTCAAGACTCTCATACACTTCATGCAGCTCATTAAAGTATAAGTAGTATACACTTGTAGCGCAGCACTCGCCATAAACTCTCCATCATAATTAACACATTGACCTCAGAGTAATTAAGGAATGAATCAATGAGGTCACCTGTCTTCTGGATGGTGGCCACCCCCTTGGTGACAGCACTCATCTCACTGATGCCCACTTGGTTCTCAGCAAACACTCTGAAGGAGTACGCGTTGCCCATGATGAGATCTGTGATGGTGGTAGATAGCCTGTGGCAGTGTTCCAGCACCGAGAACCATTGCTGAGGGGGGACACACCAGATGGATATAAAACTATATTGGGATGTGCCCCCATCGAATTGGTCACTATCAATCAACCCATCATTCACTTGATATCTTCAGGTTGGAAGTTAGATAATGGTTGGGATGTGCACAATATGTATTGCCATTTTGAGTGACTTTTAACACCACTAATAAATAAATACAATATAAAAAAATGTCTCAGAAGCTATACCATAGACATGAGAAACATGAGATCCCAAGAGGAAACTGCAAGACCTGTGCTTGGTCAGCATGCATGAACTTTTGTTTCCAATTTTCAGATGTCAGTCGATGTTGCTTAGAGTAACTACAACATAAAGAGTGTATGAAAACCCTGCAAATCACTCCTGCACTCTATCAAAGCTAATTAAATGATGTAAATACGGCCAACACATTCAGTGAATGAAAAAATACAGTTACAATGGGGAATATAATCAACAGGCCAAATCTGTTTGGCTCGTGTTGTGGTGGCACCATACCCATAAATGAGACAAAATCAGACACTGAACTATACATCAAAACATACGACATCTAAGGCGTGACTCCCGTTAACCTCTTGCATTGAGTGTGAATCCGGTTATGTCTGCAACTTCCCACAGTCTGACAATGTGATAGGACCTGCTATACATCTGTCATACCCCGGTTTTCCTGTCGGCCTTCTGGATGGTGTATCCAGTGATCTCTGTGTTGCCGTTATCCTTGGGAGGGGTCCATTCCAGAGCAGCACTGAAGCCCCAGGTGTCCACCAGCTTCACATTGGCAGGACTGCCAGGCCGGTCTGAGGAAACACATTACTGTAACTATTTATAAAGGACTAAAATCCTAACCAGTGTTTTTTTTCTAACAGCATAAAAGGTCTCTACTCATCAAAAGTGAACCATATATTTGTATGCTAATACCTCTAACATGAGGCCACACATTTTAACAGCAGCAGCTGACAGCAGTCGCAGGTCATCATTGTTAGGAGGTGTGATGTATGTCGCCTATTACTATTTGAATTTCTGCTCGAGCAAGTCACGAGGCTCAGAACCAACAAGCCAACTGCGCAACCAGCTGAGCAGATTCAACAGATACGTCTGAAATAAGTCCACATTGACACCTCTCACACGCACATGTGCATCCAAGTGTGTCGTTTGTGTGCAAAATCAAGCACGTTGATACTAAAAGGGAAGTGTTCCCTCACCCACAATCTGAAGCATGATGGTGGATTTGTCCTCAAAGCTGCCCACTTTGACGGTAATCTCATAAACACCAGAGTCCTCCCTCTGAGAGTGGCGGATAAATATGATGGTGTCCTTGTCACTGTTCCTGATGTTGACCTTTGAGTCCACAGGCTGCCCGTCCTTAAGCCAGGTCACCACAGGTTTGGGCTTTCCCTGAGGAGTTGCAAAAAGAGAGACAAGGAGAAGTCTTTATGTGCCAACTGCACTATCATTCATTGACTTTACAGATCGCGTATATGTGCAGCTTACAAGAAAGGGGATGACCAGATTGATCTGCTCTCCAACCTGCTTGACATAGCAGGATTTGAGATGGCGGGGAATGCGAACCCTGGGACGCTCTGAAAAACAAGAAATAAAGTCAGCCATGTTTATCTATCATCTGTTCTGGCTATTTTTTATATATTGACATAACCTGGACATAAATCCCCCACTTGACAACATTTGCTAACATTACCAGCCAGTAGTGTTCAAATTGTGTACAGGCTTCCTGTTCATATCTTAAAAGTGGGCCATGTCGGCTCAAAAGGACATGTCAACAAGACCAAAATAGACCGGCCCCAGAAAAACTGACAAGAGAGCATGACTTAAGGAGCCAAAATTAACTGCAAGAATTAGTTGATCGATCAACAGAAAATGAATCTGCAATTAATTATTTTTTTTTATTCAAGAAAGAATGCCGCACATACTTGGATTTCAGCTTTTAAAATGATTTTCTCTGCCATATAATTATATATAAAATATCTTCTTGATCCCAAAAAACAAGCACAATGAAGACATCACTGTAGGCTCTGAGAAAGGCTCTAAACAATTCATTGGTAATCAAAATCTGATTAAAAATAATAATTGCTTGTAATTAAATGTTATTAGCATTACATTATAGTACTTACACAAAGACAAACACATGTATAAAGTAAAACATACAAAATAATCAACACTCCAGTAAGGATTCACCATCTGTGTGGTTATCAAAGTTAAAAATAAATCCATGTCACAATCTTATTTACGATTATGAGTAATTATACATAGGAACTCTAGCTACAGAAAGAGGAAAAGAACAGTATCTGGGCAGAGAGGCAAAAGAGGAAGACCCTGCATCCAGCAGTTCTTAAAATAGCTTTGGTGGTGAGACACTAGGATAAACACCAACATGTGTTCCCTCCTGTAATGCACAAAGAAGCAGCAGGAAGTTGTCACCACTTTTTAACTAATTAGACTGGTCAAACATCATATGTAGGAACCATGAAGTGCCACAGATTGGAAACGGAACACACCCGAATAAATAGTGATAACTGCTGCTCGAGCTGTGGATAAAAGGATATGGATGAAATTGCAGCGCAGTTGGGACTTGAGTCATTTAATTCACCGCTATGTTGGATAGCCGGGCGCTAAATATCAGGAACAGCATCCCTTGCATGTTTCTGCATAAGCAGCAAATGTCTGAAAAGCTCTTTGGGCTTACAGGATACATCAAACCCGCTGCCCTCCATCAGCTCTCTCTCCCCTTGCAGCAGCCTCTGCTTCTCCTTCTCCACTCAAAATGTCCTCTCATTTAACTCCCCACCGTCCTTCTGTACATCGTTTTGCGTCGCTTGTAACCAGGTTTCTTGCTCAGTGTGTCTCATCCTCTTTGTCCTTACATTTGTCATATCATTGCTGCAGCGGCTGAGATATGGCCCCTGGAACCAAGCATGCCCATGAGGATCAGGTCTGCCTCCAGAATTGGCTCAAACAGTAATCCCTGCTAATCAGCACCATTCCCAGCAATGCCCCAAGTGGTGCTGGCATGACAGCATCCAGCAGCCAGCAAGTCCTCCTGCAAACAGTTTATAATCTGTCTTTGTCTCTGGATAAAGAGTCTTTGTGGGGGGCTTTCAGCATATCCAGGACAGTGTGTCTTTATCAGAAGCTTGGATGTAGATGGGTGACTGGACAGGACAGCGTGTGACTGACACACAGCTGCATTTACCCCTCAACAAGCCACCCAGAATCCATCAATTAGGCTCATGTGTCACTCCCCTCAGTTGACCAGCAGTTCTTGTAGCATGACTACATTTCTCCACTTACTTGTTTCCTGTTTGTTTGCTGCAGTCTGAACCCCGAGCAGGAAATACACTCAGAGACATTTAAGCTGTCCTTCTGAAAGTGGATAACTGGGACATGTCATCTCAGGTCCGCACTACGTCAATGTGACTCGGTGTGAGCGCTGATGGAAACAGCTTCAGAAACGAAACCAACGTCAGTTTAACGGAGCAAAGAAAAGGTTGATAGTGTCACTTTGGTAATTTAGGGGTATTTTTAAGCCATTTGCTGCACTTTTTAACATAAACCAGTGTAAGAGGAATAGTGGCTAATATTTCTAATTACATACAAGTGACTTTGAAGTGAATTTGAAATAGGCATAATGAAGACATGTTATATTATGGAGTGTTTATTTATTGCAAGACATTAAGTGATACCTGTTCCAGACGACAGGACAGCTAGAGGGCCACTGCCATAAATTCAAGTGAGAAAGTGACAGTGAGGTCAAACTGACAGGGTTGAAGTCAGTAAAAAATATGGCTGCCAGATGGCTCATTAGCTAAACGTTTTCCTTTGCCTGACTCAGTCTTCCATTAAATCATCTTGAAGACGGAGGCAGCAGAAGCCATTTTAGTGCCAGACAGTTAACCACTGCAGTACCCAAAGTTTGGTCCTGAATACTAGGAGAGTAAAGCTTTGGGATGAGTGATTCTGCAGTTGAACATTTTAATTGTAAATGAATGTGCAACCTGTCGTAAAAAAAGTACAGGTGATGGTTCAGACTGTTGTCCATCAGTCAGAGCTTAAACTAAGCATATATGTATATTGGTATTATACATATTGGTTTCCATGTTCACTTAACCTTTCCTAATGTTTTTGTCATGCGCGCTTGTTAGCTTTACATCTCGTTTAGTCCTTTAGGGCATTACCGGCAAAAAACAAGGTTAATTTCATGAAAAGGAAAATGTTCTGTGAAGAAATCTGCGAGTGCTTCACCTTCTTATTTGAAGGACTGATGATGTGTGGACAAGTGTGAGTATGATTTACAGCTAATGAAATGTCTTGTCTGCACCTGTAAGATTTATGTGCATACTTCTGTGCAGTCCATCTTAGCTGCCTGGCAGTTAATGCCTCCTCCTCCCTGCTTGCAACATGAGCATTTTTCGGATAGGTCATAAGTTACAGAACCACAACCAGCGAGCTCCTGATAAAGGGGTTGGAGACAATACATTTTATAAGTTGCCCTTACATTGGGAGAAAAAACTCTTTTGCTGCAACATTTTGTTTAGACTTTAAGAATTTTGAGTTAATTTTGCAGAGAAATGGACATGTTGCACCCTTTTGTTACACTCATGTACAGCCGTACAGATAGAACATGGGTTACAATTGCTGCTTGGGCTGTTTGGCATTCCCCTTATAATTGGTCAGTTTGTGAAATATTGGCTTCTACTCACCACCAATTTCCTGGATGAGCACAGGCTCAGCAAGTGTTCCAGGTTCACTGCGGCCACCACAGTTTACAGCCACCACGCGCACATGCAGCAGGTCACAGGCTGTGAGATTCTTGATGCAGAAGAGATTAGTTGGGGTCAGCTCCTCTTGAGCCACAACCCAGTCTGTTGCTGCAGGGAACACAGTTTTTATATGAATAAAGTACGGCACTTTCAGTGCAGTTTTAACTTTGAATAATACATAATGTCATAATAGCTTGTCAGGCTGCAACATATTTCCTTTCGTACACATTCCTCCCGTAACCTTTCAAAACCTCGATTTTGAAAGTGTAAAACATCCTTTAATGGGACATGTTATGAGGTGTACCTCCTGTCAACAGGTTTACAAACAACCTGCCCATAAGGAGCACACTTTGGCCTGATGAAACCTCAGAAGGCATGCTGTCATCTGAGCAAACGAGCGCTTCTAAAAGTGGTGTGAGGAGATCCAGCACAGTGACAGCCGGTGAAATGCTGCCTGCCGTATACGGCCTGGACACAGCAAGAGACCATCTGGCCTCTGACTCTTTGGGGACAGGTGCAGCCTCACATACATACGCACACATACACAGACTTACTTCCATCCTTGCAGTACTCAATGGTGTATCCGTCCAGGCCGGAGTCTCCGATGGTCTCCGGCGTGTTCCATTTAATGGTGAGGCTGGAATCTGTCACATCATCCACAGATAGGTGCAGAGGAGCGCTGGTGGGGACTGAAGGAGGTTCAAACAGTGCAAGTGTGAAGTTTGTGGACAGTAAGAGGAGCTGAAATTAATCTGACAAAATGTCTTCATAGCCTTCATTTTACAGCAGGACTGAAACCTCTGATTATTTTCATTATCAATTAATCTGCAGATTATTGTCTCGATTAAACAATTAATCATTTAGGACATTTTCAAATGTCTTGTTTTGTCCAAAACATTTTCAAATTACAAAACAATCTACACAATTAGCAAGATGGAACAAATATGTTGGACATTTTTCCTTGAAAAAATGACAAAATGACAGTTAACCTATTGTCAAAATAGTTGCAGATTATTATCTTGGACGATTGAAAACATAAAAAAATATTTTCAGGTAAAAGGTTATAATTCTGCACAACCACTTCCATAATGAGTCAACTGCAACAATTAGTTGATTAATTGATTGACATAAAATTATGTGCAACTATTTTAATATCTAAATAAATATCAAATATTTGCTACTTCCTGCTTCTAAAAAAAGTGAGGACGTGATACTAAAAGGGAAGTGTTCCCTCATAACCCTAGATTGAGTATTGCAAGTCCAAGCGAACAGCAGAGTGTATGTGTTACCTGCAGGAGGTGGGGGCGTGGAGGCCTTTGGCGGCTCTTCAACGACAGCAGCTTCTGCTGGAGCAGCTAGCGTCAAACAAGCAGGAGGTAAATGTTTAGATAAAATATAATCGGAGCATCTTTTCTGTAAAGGGACATTTCAACCTGCTAAATCATTTCACTGGAAAATATATAAAAATATGGAAGAGGTTCAAAGTTTTGTTAAGAATTCACTAGTCGTCACATCTGGGGAAGCATGATTTTAAATAAAGCAGTCATCATTGTTTGTATTTTGTGGTTGAGTAGTAATGTTTTTGTCTCTGTGGTGGTTTATGTTTACCGTCTGTGGGAGCATCTGCAGCAGGAGCGGCCGCATCGTCTTCAGCAGCAGAAGCTAGTGTTAGAATGCCATTAGGAAAGCCAATTAGTGACTTACACTATGACATTATTCACACTGGGATTCAATCACTTTCAAGCTAATTTGATCATGATACACTCATAAAGATATACTGAAGCAAGCAGCAGAACGGAGAAGGGGGAACAAAACATTCAATATTCACAGTGACAAGAAGGGATTTAGGAAGGGAAACCTCATGGGGTGATTCAAAAGACAAAGATCTCAACGATGAACATACAAACAATTAGTAAACACAACGGACACACACACACACACATCATGCATGCATTACAGCTTGTGTGTGTGGAACGCATGTGTTTACACTCAGTAGGAGTCGCGGCTCCCTTGGTGGCTGTGGCATCAGCTGAAGTTAGGGTTTACATGTTGAGGTTGGCCGGCAAAAACAATACCAGTCACTTGACTACATCCAGTCCCATGCATTTTGTGCTGCTTCTCACAAGAACTGTTCCTGCAGGGACAGCAGGGATTTCAAAAATCACTAAACATACTGAAATGACATGTATTAGATGTTTGATATTTGTTGTGAAGTGAAGAGATCTACAGTAGATCCAGGAAAAATAGGGAATAAAATGCATTTCACTAAATAACCACCAATAACCAGCAGCGAGAGTCCACACACTGTTGTATCAACATCAGAGGATATTAAAGCTCCACCGTAAATGAAAGCTACATTTCAACAAGCAACAGTTTTGGTTTAAGAGTGATGAGGTGGACATAATGCTGCATCAGCCTTCTGGTTGAGGCTGGTGTCTCCTTTGCTGCACGTGCAGTGTGTTGGAGTCAGCAGACCAGAGACTAGGCCAAAACCTTTGTTTGGAGGAGTAGTCACCCTGTGTGTGCACTGTGCACTCAATACGTTTAGCAATTTCCAGTCAAACTAAGTAGCTTTGTCGATGTTAATAACAGGTGACAGGTGTTTGATGCTTAGCCTACTGTTTATTTGAATTAGTTTGAGCTCGGTACAAAACGTGCTTCTAAAATCAAGTAACGTTTAATTAAGGGCAGAATCAAGTAAATTGTGACTCCAAGTCCAAGCTGTTCATGCTCGAGCTGAGATTAGTAAACTTGGCGTAACAGTTAGCGCTTCATGTCATGACCGGGAGAGACTTTCTCGGTTATCGTCTTTAGTCCCCAGGGTACCTGGGGTGCCTCCTTCAGCAGCGGGGATGTCCTCTGCTGGGGCTGCGGGAGCTGCGTCCTCAGCCGGAGCAGCTTCCGCAGGTGCAGCCTCCGCAGGTGCAGCCTCCGCAGGTGCAGCCTCCGCAGGCGCAGCCTCCGCAGGTGCAGCCTCTACGGGTGCCGCTTCAGGCTTCGGGGCGGGCGCGGGCGAAGGCGCCTTCTTGGCCGCAGGCGCCTTCTTGGCCGTCTGCTTGACTAGGGACTTCTTGATGGGCGCAGGTTTGCTCGGCATTGTGCTATTAGACGGCCAGTCCTCTGGATAAAAGAGCCAGGAGGGATCTTAAGAAATATATATAGCGTGAGGGTTGCTGGGCTTGGAGACAACTCCACCCATGCCCTGACTTTAACACCCTCCCTATTTCAGCCACATTCTCATCCATGTTAGGACTACCTGTGACATACGCAGGCAGGACACCCCGTGCTTGTTAACATAACATTTTGCGATGGCACAAACCACCACATCCAAATAAAATGTTCATAGAGCCTCATCGGTTGTCATATACAGGACTATTAGCGCCCCCTCGTGGATAACTGAATGTAAACACAGTCAAGACAGGTAGTGATGTGAAGAATGGCATGACTTTATTGTGTCCATTGCTCAATGTTTGACATATGGGGTTTGATGTGTTTATAGAGACATGCCATACAACCATTATTAGGCTCCCTTTTAAGCCAAGTGCGCCTTCCCGCTGGAGGAAGACAATAAAACCACCAAGGACGCCCGTTTTCTGCATACAGGGGCCTCTTCTTATTTTAGATCTCTACACATTTTAGTGATTGTTGTCGCAGATGCACTGACTATTTACAGTGTTTACAATAGTGATGTCATGTACAAAAGAGAGAGGAACCTTTACAAATATTTGCATAATAAAAACAAAGATCTGCTCTTAATAAAAACAATGTGAAAAGAGGAAGATATCCAGTTAATAAAAATCCCTCCCATCGTATGGTTAAGTGTGGTAGGTCCAATAAAACAAAACTTTGGGAACACAGCAGGGATACATGCATCTACATTACAAATCCAGGCTAATATCTGTTTTCACTCTGCTTCCAACACTCAGGCAACTCCACAACGATGTCAAGTCTTTCACACTTACATTTAAAATGGTGTCAAATCGCACACAGGCAGCCCAGCCATGACACACCGTTTTATCTATTGCAGAGTTAACTGGCAAACATAACATCTTAGGGAACAGCTTATCACCATGAATACCAGCCAAAGGTCAAAATTGATAACCCACTTTCTACCTAAATCTGGGCATCAAGATGATGACATTAAAGTGACATCAGAGTAGGGGAGAGAAAGTGATGACGTTTCCTCTAGTCGAGGCCCCCGTGTGGTAGATTAAAGCAGCTCAAAAGCAGCTTCAGGCCAATTGTGTTTCAGGCACAGATAGACTTAGGCAGCGTGTCTCTGCTTTCCACCAGAAAGCACCCTGTTTGGACAGGAGAGGAACATCTGGACAGAATATGGCAGTCTGAGGTACTTCAGGGTAAAGGTTTCCTCCAGCTTTTTTTGCTTTATTCCAATTCCTTGCTTTAGGACAGTCAAGATGTAAGCAATGAATACTCTCTGTTATCTAGTACGCTGACATATATTATGTGCAAACAAATGAGAGGAATAGGAGGAACCCACAAAACAAATGAACCTTTCTTATCCCCCAGCTCTTACTCTTAGAGTACTCAAAGCAATGTGTGAGAAGGAGCAAGTGCAACAAGGAAGGAAAATGCTTTTTTGTACAGATTATTATCACTTAACGGCAGTTTTTTTTACTGATGTTTTTCACAAGAAGTGTTTCCTGCTGCTGTCGATAATGGCATAGGTATACATAGGTGATAGCTGCTTTATACAGATGATCGCTGAAGATGACTCAGTATAAAATCCTACAAAATCAAGATTTTCAAAGCTGTATCCTCATCTATCACAAGAGAATTTTGTGTTTTGAAACTGGTATCTAAATAGAGAATATACGCAAGCATAGCCTGAAATGTTAGTCCGTCTGGGCCGATTAAATAAACAAGCAGTTCTTTCTGTCTGTTCAGTATGTTGAGTCAACGTCAGTTTCTCTGGAAAGTCCATCGATTAAGACATTTTCTTTATAGACCAACCCTAAAACTGATTCATTGATTTCCATTCATTATGCACCCATGCATGCTAATCTTACAGCTTTGTTGTTCTGATATTCAAGTCATGAATGACACAATGGCTGAACTGAAGAGAAGAAAAACATTCAAGGCCATTTTTATAGCTCTGTTGTAAAGTGTGTGTTATGCTCTACTGAGCACCTTCGATAAGTCAGAACACCAGGAGAATACTGAGGCAGATGCTGCCATCTAAAGGAATTACTAATGAACTGCATGATTTCCAAAACCTCCTCAAATCCAATTACCACAAGTAGAAAATAAAGTGCATTTTTGGCTGTCGTCAAGGGATAAACCTACTTTTGAGGGATTCAGAGTTACATCTGAGGTAAATTTCTTTATGAAATGAAGCACCAATAGTTTGTGGTGAAAGTCGTGGCAGCCAACAAGGAATAAAAAGGAAAACAATGGCCGTTGATCAATGGGATTATAGGTAATATGTTGCATCATACTATTCCGGTTACCATGCACTTGCAGATTTAACAACAACCCATCTGGAACAAATTGAGGACAGAGAAGAAACAATTCAACTTCCTTCCCTGACATGATCATCACAGCTGCCTATGAAAGCAGTTTAATTGTCTTTCTGATAGCAGAGCAAACCCTTGCTCCATAATCACTCTTCCTATAGATCCTTTACCTTTAGCTTTGTAGCTGCTCACTGAGCACACAGTTAAATTAATTATTGAGTCTTTAAAGTCTCATTGGGACTGCACCTGCTGTGTCAGTCTTAATAAAGAGTTCATAGTTCCATCGATTGACTGACAGTCTTATTCTCAGAGTGTAGACTGCAGAGTGGGATCCAGACATCCTTCCCGCTCTGGAGACTCTATGTAATTGGCCGACTCCTGGAGCTTCAGCAGCATTGCCATCTGTGTAGCAGGAAAAGACGGAGAGAAAGATTAACGGACATGTTTTTTTTTACAGGGTTAGATATGGCTCGGCATATATGAACTATTTCTTGAAATGTATTTTAAGCCTTGTGGCAACTAAGGAGCTTAACTCGACAAATATGTCTATGATTATTAAGATAATTGTTGGGCTTGTAAAATGTGAAAATAGTGAACTGCCCTCATCATTTTCAAGAGCCCAAGGGGACATCGTCAAATGTGTTGTGTGGTCCAAACAAGGATCCCCAACAACAAGAAAAGGGGTAAATCTTCACATGCGAGTGTCTGTTACCTGTCACTGTTTAGTGGAGTATTAATGACACCTGTTGCAAATAACTGCAAGGGGCAATGCATTTTTCATCTCTGCAATTTTTCAACCTAGCAGGGTTATTAGGATTGCCAATGAGCCCAGCCACAGTTCATCTGTTTTGCATTATGTGGTGCTAAAGAAGATCTGATGCATTATTATTATTTTGACGCATGATGAGTGTTATTGTGTAAAAAAAAAAGACATTTAATGGGTCGCTTTTAATAAAATTTTATCTGTGCAAAACCTTAGTGGAGTACTTCCCAAAAATATAAAAATATTTCCCAATATCCTACTGTGTTGGTAGACTGATTAACTGACATCTGACTCATACTTGCATGCCTATCACGCATCCTCTCTGCCCCAAACTAGTGTCCCATCTCAAAAGAAACCTTCACTCTTACCAGTGGATCTGACTCCAGTGTGCTGGGAGGAGGTGTATCTTTGGGGGGCTTCTTCTCCTCATTGAGTGGACCTATGCTGGGGGGAGGTAGGTGAAAGAGCCTGGACTGGTCCTGCTGTGCGTTGGGCCATGGGAGAGTCCCCCTCACCCACTCCACTGGATCCTCCCATACTGCTTTCTGACCGTGGACCTGAGAGAAAATATAGACAAAGAGGTAATGGAATGAATGTCTTGTTGTTGTTAGCACTAATGTCACACTATAGTGGATATCTGTGTGAGTGTGAGAGTGAGTGTGTGCGAGTGTGTGTGTGTGTGTGTGTGTGTGTGTGTGTGTGTGTGTGTGTGTGTGTGTGTGTGTGTGTGTGTGTGTGTGTGTGTGTGCTCTCACCTTAATGCCGTCTTTGGATCCCTCCTGCAGGTACGGTATGATGGAGTGGTTCCACAGATCAATGAACCACTGCCTGAACTCTGCCACTGATACTGGGCAGGACAGGAAGAAGCAGGGACCTGAAAGGAGGGAAAATGTCATGTTCATTGATCTCTTGTTCCCGATCCAATTTTCCCCTAATGTTCCCTGTTTGTTTTCTGCTATAACCCTGTAAACTGTCTCTCACCTATGAGAAAGTCTGAAGTGCCGTGTTTCTCCAGGAAAGTGTGCAGGTGGTACCAGAGCTGAGGGATCCAGTCCAAGACTTGCAGAAGAGCCTGGTGGCGTGTTGAGTCCTGCTCCTTCTCCTGGTAGGCTTCCACAGCTTTACGGTGCAGGTACCTCAGAAGGAACCCGTTAGCCGGTTCCACGTTGTTGGAGAACATCACCATCCTGTCGTCATGTACAAAAAACTTTACTTTTACTTTATATGATAGCTTCATGTTGTATCTAATTGTGTATCAAAATAAGAGGATGCAAGGTGAACATGTTCTTTGTACTCACCTGAAGCTCAGGTGTAGACTGTGGTTAGATGACATCTTCACAGGCTGATTGGTTGTCCCAATGATGTAAGGACTGAGAAACCAACAGAGGATATTTTGTACTTTCATGAAATCTTATTCAAGTGAAATTTAGTGAAATACCGTAACTGTTTGAAGAGACTCACCATTTGTGATACTTGCAGGTGAGTGCTCCATTAACAAGCTCAGTGATGCCTGCTGAATCACTAATGTCATCTATAATAACAACCAACGGCAGTTCTCCTCCACTCTCTCTGTCAATCTGATTTGCTAGATCAGACAGATACAACTGCAACTCCTGTTAAAGAAAGAACAGGTGATTATGTATGTTCTGTGTGCAGAGATCCATATTTGTATAGAAAAGGGACTTCAAGATGACTGTCTGACAAAAATCCAGCGTAATGTGCTACCTTCTGGGACTGATGATGCATGTTGAAGGTGACAGCAGCGCTGCGACCGAGGAGACAGGTCTCATGGTCGGCCTCAGATGAGTCAGTCTGGCTCCGCTGGAGAAGGAAGTGGGCCAGACGCTGAGCCAGATAAGTCTTTCCTGTCCCGCTTGGCCCAGACAGGACCAAACGTCGATGCTTCAGCAGCAAGCTGATGTAGTGCAGCATCATCGGCTTAGGAATCAGAGTTTCAAACACTAGTGAGTCAACACATTTTTCTCTGAGACCTAGAGAGAGGCAGACACGGGGGAGAGAGAGAAAAGAAGCAATTGGATTCATATATTATGTATTATTAAATACTTGTGAACATGGTATGTGAAAAACATGGAAATGCTTATGCTTTTCCATGTTTTAATTTATCTACAAATTGCATGTACTTTCATTGCATGTTTTAAAATGTCCTACCATCTAGACACAAAATGTTTTTTTAAATATTTCTCTCTGGTGGAAAAATCTAATTGAGTCTGTTGAGTGAGGCAATCCGCCACAATCTAGATTCTGTTGCCTTCATTTTCTTGTCAAAGTTGAGTAATCATAACAGGGCAGTACAGTGTTGAGCGACCAGGGACTGCTTTGAAAACTCTCCCTATTGGTGCGTTCATGGGCATTATGTAATTCATTTCAGGGTTGACTACCAAACATGAACTCCAGAGTTGTTTCCAAAATGTCCATCTGTGATTATAGTTTGTCAGAACATCTTTAATAAACTGCATTACTGGGATATAAAAAAAAATGTCAAAAAGCAAAATGAGGGCACTCTGTAAAGGTTCAGTTTTACAGAGTACTGAACTACTAAAATAAACCAGAGACCAGTGGCTGCTCAGAAGATGTGAAATAAATCAAAAGGAAAGTGGATTATACACAATTTTAAGTTACTAGTATTAGTCAAAGACACTTACTAACCTTTCAAAGTGACAATTATTTGGGGTGCACCACTGCTGAAACAACGGTAAGGTGAGGCTTGAGGTTTGTCCCCTCCTATCACCCTCTGCACTCCCGGGCTCAGCTGGAACATGTGCAGCGAATCACAGGTCAGACCCAGGCTGCAAGTCGGGTCCACTTGAATTAGGTAGTCCTGGAGAAAAGAAAAAAAGAAAAAATCTATACCTGCATATCTATCAAATCCCAGCTATACTATTTGTAGAACCACTAATGTCTACGCAGTGAGAGAGGACAACCACTGACTTACCTTGAAAGTCTTAGATATCATAGAGTCGAGACAGGACCAGCCAGTTCTCGCATTGACCAGCACTGAGCCAAGGTAGAACTCCTGCTGCTGTTTACTGTCCTACAAAGACACAGAGAGAGAGAGAAAGAGAGAGAGAGAAAGAGAGAGAGAGAGAGAAAGAGAGAGAAAGAGAGAGAGAGAAAGAGAGAGCGAGAGCGAGAGAGAGAGAGAGAGAGAGAGAGAGAGAGAGGAAGAATTAGTGCACAAGCTCTCAGATGCTCGATTAAATGCTGTTGACATTATTGGACATTGTGTCCATTAAAGGTGTTCTGTGTTTACCTCTACTTGATCCCCAATGCGGACAAGCACGCGTGCACATTCCTCATTCCGCTGGGAAGTCACACTTAACGTGTCAACAGAAGACACGTCTGAAAAGATTGAAGGAAAAAAATGTATGATAAGAGAATATAAATATAACTTTTGTGTATACTGTGCATGTGCGTGAACCGAAAATAGGTGGAATTCCATGCGTGTCTCTTACCTGGATCTTTACAATCATTCAGACTAAGACTGAAGGACTTGGTGAGGGACATGCTCATCGGCTGCCTCATTGAGGGCCCCACGAGAGACGCCAGGCCTGAAGGCTGGGAGGTGGAAGAGGTGGGACCGGTGCCGGTTTTTAAATGGTCATTCTCCGCCTTTAGGTTCTCCACCGTTAACTAGGTCATAGGAAGGTACGGTAAAGTTATCATTTATACTTATGCTTCAGTTATTGACTTCAGTGAATATGCACATGCAGGCAAAACAAACCTGCATGCTGTTCATGGCTTCTCGGAGCTGCTCCAGCTGATGTGCAGAGCTTAAGGCCTCCAGTCGGATGTCTGTCAGTTCTCTCTCTTTCACCCAGAGTTCTGAGCGTAAGTCCGATACCGCCTCTTCCTCATTGTCTCTCTCTTCTGTAGTCTCCATGATCCTGGAAGAGAATGATGCCAAGTGTCAAGCCCCTATGAAGTCTAAACTGGCTCAGTGATTGAGCTAAGAGGTGGAGTAAGGCGTTTGTATACTTACATAAAAGAGGTGGCAGAGGCCGATGTGTTCAGGGATGGGGACTGGTTTTCTACTTCTTCTGCCCCCTCATGGAGCATCTTTGGGGAGTTGGGAGCTGAGGAGTCGGGGGTGGCAATTTCCTCAATGTCTGAGTATGTTTTGGAGCCTTTCTTAATGCTGAATGCCTTGTTGAAGGAGCTCCTCAGCTACACAGACGGAGAGGATGAGGGAGAAAGAGGGGGAGACATACAATTAAACCAATATTCAGTGTTTTACTGCATTAATTAATAAAGATCTGTACGTCTGTAATAGAATTGTTATACATATGACAAATGCTAAATTGAAGTTGTTGTTCGTCATCTTGGGTGACACTTATTACATTTCTTGTCATAAGTAAGATGAGAAGATCAATACCACTCTCTCATGTCTGTCTGTCAAATATTAGTTTAGCTTAGCATTTGGGGAAAAAGCTAGCCCGGATAAAAGAAAATCTGCCTCTCAGCACCTCTGTTGCCAGGACTGCGCCAGGCCAGCTGTTTCCCCTTGTTTCTAGTCTTTATGTTAAGCTAAGCTAAGCTAAGAGGCTCCATTTTAACAGACAGGCGAGGGAGAGGGAGAGGCTGGTCATACTTACTACTATGTCATAATCACTATGGAGAATGTACTAAACATAGACAAACACCAGGTTGTGAGAGTAAAACATTGCCTCACATACTGCTTTCTTACCCAGCTCTTTTTCTTCTTCTTCTTGGCATCTTGGTCCTTCAAGCTGCCCAAACTCGACATACTGGTCAGGCTGTTGAGACTGGAGATGCTCTCACATGAATTCTGACGTTGAATCCGCATGTCTGGGAAACAAGAAAACTCAACATCAAAAGAGGGTAATGTGCAGAGACGATGTGCAGAGAAGACAGAAGAAAACAGAAAGATCAAGTGGTCCATCTCCAAACCTTTCATGTTATCTTGGGTGTTTAAGGCTCCTTGTATGACAGCCTGGGCTTCGTCATTCCTGTCCTTCAGAGCCTCAATGGTTTCCTTCAGATCCAACAGCTCTGTGTCCTACACAAACAAATTCAATACATGTCAGCGAGTTGGGTTGAAATTAATCGGTTTGCATCTGTTTGAGTTTTACCAGGTTTTTTTAAAGCAGCTTTTAATCATCAAAAAGTTGTTGTTCATTTACTGCATTATCAAATGAGGTCTTCTTTTTTAAATGGCATGCTAATTATTCCTCAACGTAGTAGTACTTCACTCATCATTACCTCATTCATACCCACATCAGTTCAGTTTTTTATTTTTTTCACATTTTGAAAATAATTTCTAATGCACTCGGACAATGACAATGTAGCGTTACACTTCCCATTGTATAATGACATATGAAACAAGTAAAGATTTGGATGGGAAATAATGAATGGTTTGGTAAGTTTTTTAATGTCTAAAATAAAAACTGATATATTCCTATATTTTAAGGAATTGTCGTATTGTCTGATGTTTTAGTTAAGCACTACAAGTCAAACCCAGAGTATGAGCTCATACACCTGGTGGGCCTGATCCCCTTCACAATGTTAACAGTTCAAAAGTACAAAGAATTCGGAACAACAGAGCCTATCTGTGCTGCTTATTGTGTGCTAAAGTCGATCCCACTCCACTCTAAATAGAGCTGCCCGGCACATCTCCTCAAGGTTAAAGAGCCTGTGCTCCAGGCTGAGCTGCACAGGTCAATGCGCTGGCACAAACAACAAAGACTTGTTCTGGAGTGGTCTAGACGGACCTTTCAGTGAGAGCAGCAAGGCATGAAGCGCTGAGAGAGGCTCCTCACATGTATGCACACACTAAACACTGCCTGGGGCGCTGATCAATTTATTCACAGCAAAACAGATACGAAGGCTGGAAAATGCAGGAATGGAATGTTTGGTGTGTGTGTGCACATGCCAGCTGTTTGCACATTTCATTCAGCCGGAAGCAAAGTTGTTTTTCATTGATTCTCTATCTCCTTCTCACTGCAAGTCACCCTATGGGACGGCAGCCTTGGCCTCTAACTTACTGTTCATCCAGCTCTCCGCCGCAGGCTGTGATCAAAGACGTCTCACTTCATGCTAGCACAACTCTGCCTGCTATTAGCAAACTGCTCACTAGCAGCTGGAATTTAGGTTTGTGATTGCTTGTGTTTTAAAGTGTGGATGCCACGTTACCTTCTGATCCTGGGTGATTGACAGACTCTGCAGCCGAGTTGTCATCATTTGTAAACTTTGCTCAAAGGCGGCCACCAGATTTGCCTGTTTGTAGAAGATGAAAGACAAAAGCTATTCATGTTTTCCCCAAATATTTCTTAAAGTAGTACTATAACACAGAAAACAAAGGACATTTTTATTGCTATATTTGGTCAGTGACAGCATCATTTACATGCAGACATAACTAATGAAAGTGTAATACAATTACAGGAACAGATTCAATTGATTTCCTCGGCCCATTTATCACTCGTAAACGCAATGCTAAAAGGACGAATAACATACAAAGGCTGACCAGAATGTCCCCTGTGGAAAAGTCTCCTCCTCCCTAATTTCTCACACACCTAAGCAGAAAGGGACAATTGCTTTCGCCCCTCTTTGTAGAATGTAAAATACAGTATAATACTGCATACAGCACAGTCATAAATCCAGCACTGTTTTGCCTATTCACTACCCTTGCATAATAAGGTCAAATAGTATGAAGAAATCTCTCTCTCACACACACACACACACACACACACTCACACCCACACCCACACACACACACACACATACTTGATTGATGTGTGCTGCATGAAACCATCCATAATGGGTGAGCTATATTGCTGCACTTGGACTAATGGATCCGCTGACATGGTCATACAGAAACAACCTTGTGGAGTGGAGAGAAAGGGCAAGGTACCTCTGTGTGTGTGTGTGTGTGTGTGTGTGTGTGTGTGTGTGTGTGTGTGTGTGTGTGTGTGTGTGTGTGTGTGTGTGTGTCTGTGTGTGCCAAGCTAAGTGGCTTGGTGAGAGGTTCAGGAGAAGGTTAGCATTATTCAAGCCCCACATGGATAAGAAACGTGCTGAGACTGCACAGAGATTATCTATGACTGACATACCATGGCTTGGATTTTAAATCTCTCTCTCTATGTGTCCTTTTTCTATTTTTTTCTGAAGGGTACATATCTTGCCTGGTGTGAGAAATGTGTTTGTTAAGGAGGGCTGAGAGAGGGTTTAATTGGCTCGCAATACTAAAATCTTTGAAAGGAAAGGTCATGAATATACAGTGCAGTTTTTATAAAAGGCTAAATAGTTTCCTATAACAGTTGGTCACTGTAACTATTAACAAACAATACTCAACATATCTGATTTTGGTGTAATGGTAAGTATTTTCCACAGTGCCCATGTTCATCATAGTAACAGAAAATGTCACCCAATGCAAGAGTGTGGCTCATTGATGTGTTTTTTTTTTATATAATAAAAAAACAATAGAGCTCTATTTAACAGTGAAATAAGGTATATTATGATCAATATTAGTAGGATCAATTTATTGTTTTTGTCGTGTTTGCCTGAATAGGATTAATTGAATTAGAAAAAGACAGAATGCCACCAGACTTTTCCTTAAAAGGTCTGGATCCTCTGACAAAAAAAACATCTTAACTCCAGCAGTAATAAACTGACACACTAACATAATAGGACATTAGTGTAATGTGCTATGCAATTCTGTTTTTTTCATCTAGATGACTGACAAGTATATGGGTGTAAAATTGGAGGGAGGGGTTACTACAAATGTGTCGCCTCGAGGTGAAAGGCTGTATATTGTAGTTTAATGGCAAATGTCATTCGAATAGATTAGAGTGTGGTTGGAAGTAAAATATGTTCTTATATTGATATGCCATATTCACTGCCATTTAATAATGATTTGTAAGATAGAAGACAAACACTACGTACGTTTGCTGTCAGCTGTGTCGTCAGATTCGACACCTTCTCCTGCGACGATTCCAGCTCCCTCCTCAGTTTACGGATTTGCTGTGAGGACAAATAGATATGTTACACAAGAAAGAAAACAAAGTTACACAAGTGACTTGGAGTGGATGTTGATCATGAACTAAATGACGGACTTGTTCTCCCATAGACAACAGCGATGAGAGTAATGGATGAAAGGTCAGAAACAGAGACAGAGAAGAAGAAAGAGCAGGAAAGAACCCACTTACCTCTCCCTGAATCCTTTCCTCAGCCTTTGGAAGCAGGGGGAATAAAAGGCAGGATGTTAGATAAGATAAAAGGAGAAGAGGAAAGAGGAGAAGAGACTAATACGATATATCTGGGATACCTTGGGGGAAAGTCTCTCTTTAAAGTTTGAAATGTGTAAATGAGTAAAGCATCACTGTACAGAGACACATCACCCACTCAAACATAAATACATCACATCACACGCTGAAGTGTAGCTACCTGAGTCTGTATGCCGCCCACACTCACCGAGGAGTAGCTCGACGAGGCGTTAGATGCCAGAGAAAGAACAGACCCGTGAACTGAAAAGTGAAAATTAAGAACAACAAAATAAATCAGTTAGAAATTGAGTTGCACAACAACACTGGACAAAATGTCATACAACAGATATTGGAATCGTTCAGAGGGCTTACCCTCGTCGGGCTCCTTGTCCCTGAAGGATCCGGAGCGAACCATTCCCATGCTGCGGGGGCGCTCAGCCAACGAGAGTGTGCTGCCTAGCGGAGAGGCCCCGTACAGCTCCAAAGAGGCATCGTGTGTCGGTATACTGTTGGAACGAATCATCCTCGGAGGTCCGCCGACAGGGCTGGGAACTGGTAAGAGAGCAGAGGGGTCAAAGGAAAGAGAGTTAGCGATGTTATACACGGAATACAAAATGAGTGTAGCGCTATTCTAGTCAGCACTCTTTTGAGTGTGTGTCCAAAAACTCACCCATACTGGTCTTAGAGGTGCGGGGTAAGGAGGTGGGTGAGGACAGCAGGGGAAGAGTAAGTGAGTCGGTCATACTGAGAATAGTATGAGAGTGTCTCCTCTCTCCTTTCTCCTTCCCTTCCTCCTCAACCTGGGAGGCACTGCTGAAACTACACAAACAGAAGGCAAATAAATAAACAGATCTGTTGTTACATATTAACATATGTTGTTATGTATTCAAATTAACGTACAGTGTTGTATGAAAGTCTGAGGGCATTAAGGAACATCATGTGAAATGTTATCCCACAGTGAACACACAAAAAGTACCCAAAGTCAAATTAAAATGTTATGAAAGGAAGTGTGTTTACATATTTTAAATCCACTGTCCTTTATAAGGAGGATATAAACATAATACATTTAATAACACATGTATACGCAGTTATGATCAGATTTGAGGACATAGTTACCAAAAGTGTTTATTAAGATATATATTTTCAACAGTTACAACTTCTCCTTTGAAGATTTTTTACTACGTTGGTGTTTGTAACATGTAAACATTGTCATGTATTATCTGTATATATTACAGCATCTAGTTATGGATGCTTCACGGGAGGAGTTACGTTTTTTAACCTATATTTCTTAAATATTTCTATACATTAAATGCTAATTTGTTTGGGTAAAATAAAGTATAACCAAGTGCCAAACAAATTGGTGGTAGTGGGACACAATGAGATACAATTTTGAAGGGATAAAGGATTTTTAGAATAATAGTGACAGGGACAATGAGGATAAACACACTATGTAATTTACTGAGGAACTTATCAATGGGATCTCTGTGTATGTGCAATTAAAGGACTGTACCATATTGCATAAAACCATCAGTGCATGACAGTGTGGAGTATAAGAGTGTGTATGTGTGTGTCCACTTACCTTAAACCTTTCTTTGGCAGCGTGTTTCTGTTACTCTTAGAACTGTGGAGATTAAACAATAGCATTATTTAACCAGTGCTGCAGGGAGTTATTAAACTCTCAAGAGCAGGCAGCAGGCACAAAGAAGCACATCACGGCTGGCAGACAGCTAGTGTCAGCCAGTAATTATGACTTCAGTCACTGGGGCCCGTACAACACCGATAATAGGCCTGTAGTAATAATAGCCTGGAACTCTCTCTCTCTCTCTGTGTGTGTGTGTGTGTGTGTGTGTGTGTGTGTGTGTGTGTGTGTGTGTGTGTGTGTGTGTGTGTGTGTGTGTGTGTGTGTGTGTGTGTAAATGTAAATATGACTTTTAGCGTTCTCATTAAATCATATTGTATTATTTGGCCAATATTTACCAACTCAACATCTATCTCACATACTATCTTCTTGCAACTCAAATCTCTGTCTTTCTGATTAAATCTTAAAGTAAAAGCTATCAAACTCATATTGAGACGGGTTCAATTAAGGCTGCCTCTAGAGTAATATTCTTAAGTACATTCTGAGTATATCTTTAATAAGACCACAGACATCTCGAGCAGTCTGTGTATTAATTTTGGGGGAATATTATTATCGTCTCTTTGAAGCTCTGAATACGTGTTGTTTCTCTACAATCAAAACATGGCTCCAAGCTTTTTCAAATATGAGCAGCATCCCGTCATCAAATACCAATCAAATCACTTTTCCATGTCCTCACTCAATAATGGGAGGTAAATGCATGATTTTAGGATCAAACAAAGTGAATAATAAATCAAAGAACTACCCTGATCACTCCTGCCTTTCCTTGAACAATGAATAATAATGGTGGTGCAGTTCATACGCGGACCAGTAGGTGGAGTTACATAGCAGCATTTCAAAACATGAACACAAAACATCTGCTTTAAGATATGTAGATTGATGTGATGTTATTGGGTTAAAATATATGCACATTTGAGGATTATTGAATCTCACCTGTCTGTGAGAGACAATGACACTTTACTTCCAGAGCTCCAGATGGAAGGAGGGCCTCTGTCTTCCTGTCTATCTTTGTGGCGGGACTCTAAGGTGGTGTAGCCTCTCACCAAATGTTCCCTCTCCCTTGTCTTCTCCCGCTCTCGGGGCTCTGGGGCGAGACTCATCTGGAGTGGCAGCGACTCCATGCTGCGATGCAGCCCAGACAGACGAGGGTAAAGCAGGGGAGAGGCGCTCCCTCCGCTTCCTTGAACCCCGAGAGAAGAGACCTGCCTCGGCCCCAACCCAGTCCCTGAGCTTGAGAAGCAGGACGAAGAGTTCACATTGAGTAAAGGGGCGGGGCTGGGGGTCAGGCAGGGGCCAGGGGAGCTGCCTGCTGAGCTGGCCAGGTCCTGGAGCTTAGAGTAGGGAGGAATCTTAGGTGGCAAGGAGTCTTGAACTCCCATCTCTAGGCTGTTTAAGTTCAGCTTGTCAAGCTGGGCCATGGATGGAGGTTTTGCCAGGCTGCGTATTCCTGATAACCTAAAGACAAGAACAATATTGAGCCAAATACAAATTAATACTTTGTTAAAAAGAGTGTTAAAAAGTACTGTGAAAATGTTCAATGTATGTTTTGTGGTAGTACTTGAATGTTGGTACCTGTGTGTGTTGGGTGAGGGCAGATCCATGCACTTGCCACTGGTGGGAGGTCTCAGCCCCTGTAACTTCCCTCCGTTCTCTGAGGGGGTCTGAGCAGGGCTGCCCTTCAGAGACCCACCTCCACACTCAGAGTCAGATACTACAGCTTTGGCTTTGGCCCTCTCTTTCTCTTTCTCTCTGTCTGTCTGATTGACAGGACTGGGACTTGGGATCCCACGAACACCTGCCTTACTCAACCCAGAACCAATCCCAGAAGCGGGCTCTTTGAGTCTCGAGCCCTGTGGTGGTTTGATCAGCCCTGAGCCTGTGTCCATGGTACTGCTCACTGGGCGAGCTGAGCTCGGCCGGGTTAGAGTCAGGGTGCTGGTCTTTGCCGGGCGAGGCAGAGAGCGGTACTGGAGAGACGTCCTGGCATGTGGAGATAGAAACCCACTCTGGTCGCCGTTTGAAACATCAAGACTAGTCTTACGTCCTCCGCTGCCACCACCAGCCCCTGGTTTGACAGGGATACCTGACGTTTTGGGAATCTTCCCTACAGTTGCAGAGCCACAGGGTACGGGCATACTGGCATTGTTTGTGCCATTATTGGTCGCTGTAGTAGGCTTCTTGAAGCCAAAGTTTCCACCAGTCGAGGGCCTGACGAGGCCAGACGGAGGTTTACGTTGCTCGCTGGCACCGCCGCCATTTCTTAGGTCTTTACCGGCATCTGAAGAGGAGCGATGAAGGCCGGAGGTCTTCACTGCTAACCGAGACTTATCCATTGGCTTGCCATCGGACTTTACTGTGCCTAAAGAGGTAGAAAGGGGAAAAAATAAAAATCACTGATGAGTAGCTTGAATAGTTTCTGTTGGTGAGTGAGACTAACCAAGCCATATTAGGACATTATATCTTATCTGACTACCTACAAGGTCTGACTGTCTGCTGATAAAGACACATCCCTGTCTAAGAAGACAGACAGTGTGTAGACCAGACTCTCAGCCAGCTTCACCCTCATACACACTGTTATCATGCGGTTACTTCTCTTTTCCATCCTGATGAACTAAAACAGTTTTCTCTGGCTTTCCAGTAAGTACACAGAGTGCAGAGTGCTGAGATTAACATGTGTGGCATCACTGTGGAAAACTGCTGTTCACATTCGCAGAGTGTGTCTGCGGGTAAAAGTGCATGAAACACCCAGTATAACTGAGTTCATCCACTCTTGAAACGTCTTTGGGGAAAGAGGGCAAAGTGAGAGATAGCCCAGGTGAAAAGAGGTTGAAGGAAATTTATGTGATTTTCTTCCCATCTGTACATTTCCCAGTTGGCAAATTAACTGGACTTTTGGAAGTTATTATGAGAACAGAACTATCAGACACATGTGCACTGTATGCACCACCCACACAAGTGCAAGCCCACTCTACCCACACTCTTAATTTGTATCTAATGGGAGTTGTTATGGGAGGTTTATATACAAGGCATTAACAGAGTCAAAGAACTGCTGTTGAATGGGACCCACCAGCGTGCTGCCTTGAGACATCTGGAGTCACTTAAGGGTATTGAAAAGGCCCGCAAAATACACACGCATAGGGCCAGACATACATACATATATACATATATATATATATATATATATATATATATATATATATATATATATATATATATATATACATATATATATACACATACTCACAGTTCTCTGTGATTGGACCTTATAGGAATGTGACACTGACAACACATTATGCCTGGAGTTCTTTTGTAAATGTGAAAATTGGGTTTACATGTCAAGTCATAAAGTCAGTCCATCGTATAACCGCAACATTGCACGTTCCAAGAACATGAAGCTGCAGAAACCCACACCGACTGACAGAATCCAGGCGTGCGTATTAATTTAGACATAAATAAAGCCTGATTTACTGACACTGACTGACTGGCTATTGAGACAGTAGAGTTCACAGCATGTGTAGAAGACTCCGTGAATCACAACATGTCTCGAAGCAAGAGGCCTGCATGCCTGCAGAGTTGGACCCCTGAAGACACAGACAGGGAAAACCTTTCCATAACGCTTCTAACACTCCCGTCTCTGGATGTTGAAGGAAAATGGCTCATTTATATTCTCCTTCCCTATGCCGTCTTCTATTTAAGGCCACTGTGGTAGAAGGGAGATAATTATGGAATTATGTATTCACACATATCCACACACACACACACACACACCTCATGCTCCTGTCTATCCTTCCCGACGCCTCATTCCAAGACCCCACATTGTCTCCCATCAACTATCACATCATAAATATGCATGTGCTTGTATTTCTGGTTGTTAAGATACAGCATCAGTGTTTAATTGTGTGTATGTGAGAGGTATTTAAACAGGTATTGTTGCAGAAAGGTGGCAAAATGTATCTGCAGTTATGTGTCTGCATGAGTGCAAGTGACATACATGATACATCAGTGCTGACAGAATGATGAATACCACACTGTGTCACACTTACGTACAAACTACATTCTGCTTCCAGCAGGTATGCAATGTGTTTACACCAAGTGAAAGAGAAAGAAAATACAACTAAATCAGTTTGATGTTTGACTGTAGTGTGAATTGGCTCTGTTGTCCTATAATGGAAACTGAGGTGATAGCTCCAAAAACTTACACAAAATGTTAATGTTGGTTGCAAAACACTAAGTCAAACTGAATGCAAATATAATGTCCAAAGTACTATCAGTGGAATTTGAATAAATGCATAACAATATTAATAAAGTGTTTAAAAATTGAAAGTCTAACAAGTAAAATAGTTTAAAGTTGAAGTGTTATGAAGGCAGTGTAGCGTTTACCAAATAATGAATTAGAGTCTGAAACTCTGTGGCACAATGAATAGCCTCGATATCAGATTCATAATGTTCACATCAATAACAATAACAGCCTGGCTCAGAGATCACAGGTTGGTTCAACACACTTGTTTGGCATATCTGTCATTTCAACAGCTGGAAATGCAAACACAGGACAGTCATACAGAAAGAGAACTGTTTACACAGACACTGTGTATCTAGCATGGCACAACAGCACCACCAATATCCTTTTGTTTTGGTTGTCTATACAGTATGTGTGTACGTCTGTGTGTGTCTGTGTGTGTGTGTGTGTGTGTGTGTGTGTATGTGAGTGAGTGCTTACATAAAAGATACACAGATGGTGTGCTTAAAAAGCAGCTGCACAATCGACACTATTGTGCTCTTTGTGTGTGAGTGAGAGTGTGTGTTTGCGTGCTAAGTGTGATCGGTGACACTCTCTAAGGCTGGCACAATCTCAGACGTGTCTCTACTCACAAACGCACACTATTGCGAACACACACACTGTCTCTGGTCCAGTTGTTTTGGGTACAAGGCCTTTATTTAAGGGCTATAAATTCTCTCTGTCCGGAACAAAAATAAAGCTTGCATAGGAAAGGCTGGACCAATAGGAAGAAGAAAAAAGCACTGTTGCTCAGTGTGTGCATGTGTGTGCGTGTGTGTGTGTGTGTGTGTGTGTGTGTGTGTGTGTGTGTGTGTGTGTGTGTGTGTGTGTGTGTGTATGTGTGTGTGTGTGTGTGTGTGTGGTTGGCTGGCAGGAAGGGAGTGGGTGGTGATGGGCGTTTGATACATGGCACCACTTTCTAAAGGCCCGGAGGGTGGGCTGCAGCTGTGGATGAATGTGTGGGACAAAGACAGAGAGTGTGTCTGTGACTGTCCGTGGGTGTAAGACTACCCAAGAGAAGGGAGTATTTAAAGACAGCCAATGTGTCAGTCTGTTCAGGTTATGAAACCAATGCATGTGTAGCAATCCATATATTACATCTCACTGTGTGTGTGTGTGTGTGTGTGTGTGTGTGTGTGTGTGTGTGTGTGTGTGTGTGTGTGTGTGTGTGTGTGTGTGTGTGTGTGGGTTTCTCCTCTCACCTGCCACTCTCAGCCCACTCTGAGAGGTGTGTGTTATTGGCGAAGTGACTCCTACGGGTGGGTTTCTTCCTTTCTTCAGCATGTTTCCTTGACCCAGGGTCTGAGGTTTCTTCAGTTCGCCCTTCCCTCCGTCCAGCCCCACCCCCTGTGTCCGCGTCTTTTTCCATTTATTGGCTGCTTCGGACTTAAGACTGCCCGTATCGTAGACGCTGCTGCCCTCGCTCTTGCGGCCGGGTTTGGTATCGTCACTGTCCCATGAGAGACCACTCTCCACCAGAGATCTCTTCTCTGCATCCGTACGCATCTAGAATGAGAGAGACAGACACACGCTTAGAGACACTCTGTGAACAAAATGTTTAATTGAGTGTGTGAGATCTGACTGACAGAAAATGGAGCCAAAAAATATTTGGAGGGTACGCCGTTTGCTTTCTAGGCATTGT
>NC_136599.1:13603426-13618426 GCF_910589615.1 Taurulus bubalis | reverse complement strand
AGAATCGAAGCCCCAACAAGAAGAGATCACATTACTTCAGTGTTTTGTCTGTCGAAGGCGATTGATACACTTGTGGCTTTCAACATTCCTGTTTAATCTGGCTTTTCATTACTTTTCTGATTTTAGGTATTTTATTATTCTATTTTATTTTCTTCCCTTGCCTTTCCATTGCCATTTCAACCATTGTTTATTTCTGTGTTTATTTTTGTTCATTCTTACCTGTTTTATTATTTAAATTCTATGATGACCTTTGTTGACTTCAAATACAAATAAAGCTCTTATCATTTTCTGTACTGGCTTTTCAACAAATGCGGCTGCACTTGTAACCTTTAGTTGGATGGGTTTTCCAGCTGGGAAAAGGTGATTTGCGCCATTTATTTTATAACACTTGTATCTAGTGGCTGATTATATAATTGTCGACTGTGTCTGTTGTCAGTAGAGAAGATGGTATGTTTACCTCTTTACCAATGCATGTTTCCATGATTGTTGAATGGCACAATTCAAGAGATTAATTTTGAGATTTACATTTAACTAATTAACTGTGAGGTGTGTTTGTGTATTTGGTGCAGATCCACATGTGATTGGATACGTTAAGTAGGTCATGCTTAGGAAGTAAGGGGGTTGGGTTTTGTATCTTATTAGGGTCAATAGGTTAGACGGATATCGTACTATACTGTCAAACAAGTTCAGAGGGTGGAGCTTGTCTAATGATTTCACGTATACTGTGGTACATTGGAGGACAGCGGCGGGCCTTCCGGTCGGGTGCCTGAATGGGTCACACTGTACCCTGGGGGTATCGAGGGTGGTGATCAGGGGGAGAGGGGCGAAGGGGAAGGCCTCCCTGTCTGGCCTGTGGATATGTAGACACGCAAAAAAAGAGCAGACAAGATTTTACGTCTGAAGTGGCTGTCACGCTGCCTTGTCTATATGCCATAGTAGGATTAAGGGCAAATTTAAGATTGGGTCAGACAAATCCAGAGAGCTGATCTACACTTTCTACTACAATGGTATACTTCCACTGGATGCTCGTGTATTTTCATTTACAACGGTATTTGTTTTTATTCTCAAAACAATGAAGAACACAAAAACAAAAAACAAAAACATTTCCAATTTTGATTATTCACATAATTATTATTCAAATAAATGTTTACAGTCTTTTGATTAACCATAAACTCATACTTTTATGCAATGAAACTTCTGATTTCACAATTTGTTTTACAACTAAATATACCATTTTAAGACTCAATTAGAGATTTTGAAATTCAGTAAAAAGGAGGTTGGTCTTCCATATAACTGATGTTGGATTCCTGTTTAATACCAGATTTATATTCACTCCTTAGGACAAAAATGCAAAAAGGAACTATTAAACTTGCACCATACTTGTGCATATGTCGTTCAATTCTCATTGAATACACGTACTTCTGGGAGATAAACCTCTTCAACCCAGCTGTGGTTTCATATCAGCACATCTCTGAAGCAACACCTTTCTCTTCATATCCTGTTATCCACTTCAAAGCTATTCGAGTGTCCACCAGAGCTTTTGTGAAGGATAACGCTCTCTCCGATGAATAATTCAGAGCTGATAGGAAACAGAACAAATACAGTGGCTGCTGGATTTGGTGTCACTCAACCAACAGAAGTAAAAGACAAGAAGAACCCGCAAAGAAGAGGGACGAGGTCAGGGCTCAAACATCATGGACAGCACAAGCTAAACGGGTGAATAAAATATAAAACAGACGATTTATTGCTGAAAGTCTCTTGAGAGACTCTCATACTGGATATGAAAAAATAAAATCAAGTATAAGAAACAAATATGAGATTGAAAAGCCCAAATCTACCAGACAAGGGGGAGACCATTAACGGCTGCTTGGATGAGACCGAAAGACGCCTCAGAGACTCAGAAAGTAAATGAGAGCTAAGATGATACCTGGAGGAACAAAAGGTATTGTACAGTTCATCTTTGACTGTCTTGGTAATGATTTAATCTGCCTTTGGCTTTGATCCGCAGACACTATGTTCAATCAGACTTTATGACCAATGCTTCTCAATTCTAAGAGTAGGAAATATTTAAGTTTCAAAACTTTTTGGAAAACACTGTCTGTCCAATTCAGTCCAATGTTTTTTTTGGCCGAAAAATAATTTACTTATTTCCAAGCCAAAACCTGATATCCTCAATCAGTGTCTGCCAATATACGACTGCACCAGATCTACTGTCACGTCGTCCAGCTCTTCGTCATCAACACCACTGGGTGAGATAAAAGGAAGCTTGAAAAGAGGGCGATGAAACACGAGGATACTCAAGAGAAGAGGGTGAAGTGGTGTGTGGGGAGAGAAGAAAGAACTGAAATGTCAAGCATGAAAAAGAGAGAGCTACAGTGGAAAGATAAGTGCTGTTAATGACGCATAGAAAGCCTCCAACATCTCAGGACACGATGAACTTTCTCAAGAGGATCATCTCTCCATTCTCCCTCAAAACTTCCACAAACTCTACTTCAATCAGCTCAATCCTTCCTTCCTTTAACAGCAGCTTTTGAAATCTCCTGTTATAATCTCTCCTCCCTCCGCCTCGTCTTATTCATTCTTTAGCAGCAGCTGCAGAGACTGAGGAATAATATTAGCACCCAATTCATCTACATCCCTCCTTTCATAGATTAGCGTATCTCACTGCAAGCAGCACTTTAGTAAAGCCACTTCCCTGTCACAGTCATTTTAATCAGCCAACCCTACATTATAATTTATTCTAAAAAAACATCAGCCAGCTACTGTAATTTAACACATACATCATTGTAAGATATTATCAAATAAAGTGCAAATAAACCACATCTGCATGCCCTGTGGAGGTTAAATATAAATGCTTTATTGCGACTTTAGACCTAATCTCCAGCTAAAGAACACAGCTGAAGGGAAAGGATCAGGACACTGAAAAATGAAACTCTGTGACTCTAATTTCATAAGCAAAATTAATATCAATGTTGATTTGATTTAGGCTGCAATAAATGCCAATTACTCTGAGTGGCGTTTGATTAAACTCATTCTTCACCTCCACCTGACCGATGATTTTTGGTTATGTGCAACGTGCAATATGCCGCCTGCCATGGAGCTGAAATCATGCCACATGGACACACTGTATTCTGTCATCCCAAGCCAGCGGCACACAAGCGGTTTCTGAAAACCACCAAGACAAGCCACAATCCAGACGGTCCAGAGCAAACTTAAAATACGTCATCTCTCAGAAAGTGAGAATGTTTAATGCAAGCAGCAGAATTTTTCAAATGGTTTGAATAGTTCATTTTAATTTTGCAGATTGATAAAGGTCATGATGGTCAATACAAACAACATCCTCCGCTCACAGAGACACAATTTCTTTGTTCCCTGTCAACTGCAGAGGACCGGCACACCCACACAAACACTGTGCCTCACAAACTATCAAGAGAATAGTTGAATAGACACTGTTGAGTTTTATAGTCCCCTTTTATTAACAGACTTCTGTGTTCCTCTACTATTCAGACTATGGAGCTAATTGCTCTGATCTCAATGTGAATGGTCTTTTTTTCTGCTCATTATGAGAGCTTTGCGCTCCCTTCTCCCTCTGTCTCATCTTCTCTCCTGACCTCTTTGAGGTGAGGGATGGGAGAAAGAAAGTGAGAGAAATACTCTAGATCCAGAAGGAAGAAAAAGCCACAGCAGAAACAAAGCAGCTTTGCCTGTGGTTTGTGGGAGCAGTGCTAGCTGGGAGTTGGAGTCTTGCCAGCCTCAGGGAGCAGACTTAACAGTATTGGTTGATAAGCTGTTCCATCTAAAAAAACATTAGTTAAAACTGCATGGAGGCCATTTGGAGGAATGCGATGCTGACCCTCTCATGTGTTGACGCGAGTAGAATTATTTTATTTGCTGTATGATTAAAGGATGGGTAGTGAATGTGGAAGAAGACCGACTTATTGTCCTACACAAAGAGAATGAATAAAAAACAATCAAGTTATTACCTGATCAATAGTCAATGCACATTATAGATAATGTTAGTGCACTTATGAAAAGCCTGCCAGTGAACAACAGATCAATAACGAGTAACAAAACGTCATTATCAATCTTGTTATCTCATTACAGCTCAGTTTGCAACAATGTCAGAATATTCCAGAGGACCAGGAAGGTGAGATTATGTTGAATAATGTTGTTTGTTAGACCTCAAGGATACGCACAAGTTTTGGTGAGAGACTTTTTCTTGTTATGATGGTTTTATGCGACAGTGCTAATGCAATCTGGCCCGTCTGTCAGAACTTACTATGATACCTGTTGAACCATAGTGGAGCATGTGGAGCAGAGATGAGAATAGATAGAGGACAATCGGAAGGTGTCAGCTAGTGGACAGAGTTTAAGGAAAGGATGCAATGGTACAGGAACAGAGGCATAACAGAAAGGCTCAAGATAGTGTGAATGATATAGGGTAAATGTAATGGTGAGATGAGTAAACAGGTTCAACTCTTTGTAACCTCATGGGGTTAAACACAATTTTGTACAGGGTGATATTTGGAAATAGTCTCTCTCACTTGCGTAAAAGCATGGAAAGTGTTTCTGCAGTCCTACAATAGACAGGAACTTTCCATTCCTATTAAAATCCACAGTGTCACATGGCAGAACCCAAAATGGCTAAATCAGACGGGTTCCTGGTTGAAGTGATGCCTTTTCAGGCAAATGGAAAGTAGGGCACTGCCAGACTGGCACTGGGCAGTCGGCTCGGAAACCGGAGGGGGCATGCATGAAAGGGCTGCTGAAGTCATTAGATTCTTTAAAGACAAACATGTGAGACTGTGACTGGTGCTAGAGATGACAATTCTGTGAGATACGTCTGTGCTCTACAATTAAGTATTTGTAGAGAGATCTCGGATCCGCTTAAAGAGGTAGAAAACAGCAGAACAATTAGCCTCTTAGTCATGTGCGGGACACCGAGAGGACACATCTGCCCATATACAAAAAGAAAAAAAAAACTGATATCCACTCCTTACCCATCGCACCACAAAATACCCTCATTCACCTTACAGCAGGTGTAAGGATGCACAAGTAATGTTATTTAGTTTGAAAGACAGAAAGAGATCGAAAGAGAGGATGCATGTGGTTAATGTGCACAGATGGCTAACAATATGGGTCCCTGGAACACTTCAGCAGCTTATAGTCAGGAACAAGACTAACACACAGATCTGTGATTCACCTTGGTGGTATAAGCACATAGTAGATAGATTGTCCAACACAATTATTATTTTCAAATCAAATTGGGGAGTAGTATTAGGAGTGATTGGGATGTTATTGAAGTATTCTTCCTGGCTGGATGAGCCTCTAAAACGTTCTGTAGGTTGATTGTTTAAAATGCATAGATTTCCCATCACTACTGCACCATATAAGGCCATGGCAAACCTCCCTCTGCAGGCCAAGCCCTTATTATATCTTGAAAGCCTCACATGTTGACGCACAAGGTAAAGTTAAAACTCCAGACATAAACCTGTGTCTATGATGATCATGTTATACATTATCTATCTGGATTGTACTTCAGATGCAGGCAGATTGATTACAAGTGTCATGTCAGCTGCTTGTTTCCATAAAGTATCAGCCATCTGTTGCGCTGGAGTCACGATATGTTTTTATAAGAGAAACACGGCATACATGCTGTGCTGACCCTCAGTTCCACTCGTAAATAACCATTTTTAATGACCACTTGGGGCACTTGCGGAGCAATTAGCAACAAATCTGTCGTTAATAATGGGTTTTGATTAGCCACCCAATACAGGTTATTTGCTGAGTTGTATTTTATAACACTTACAGTAAATAATTGCCAAAACCCAATTAAAAACTAGATTGTGCAAGCAGCCAGCCGTTGGGTACACACTAAACGGAGAAATTAATTTCCTCTTCTGTGTTATTTATGATTTCCTCTCCGTACCATTTCCATGATGTGGAATGGAACAATGTGTGATGGCTGTCTTTTGTACACACTCACATGCACACATACCCACCAGCCACACGCAGCAGTATTTGGGCATTATCAGGGATTACAGAAAAGGCTGGAATTAATGAGCTCGTAATTACTGCTAATTCCATCTGCCAACAGGATCAGAGCAGACCAGGGGCTTCAGCTAGCGGTCCTGTAAGTGTGTCTACGTGTGTGCGTTGTGTGTGTGTGAGTGTGGGTCCAAGGAGAGAAATAAGAGGTCACATCCCTAAATGGCCATCACAGAGGAGAAACACTGTTGTGCCTTTGACAGGCATATCCCTGACAGCTATGGCCTGGGGGTTTAGGACACAAAAACACACACACACACACACACACACACACACACACACACACACACACACACACACACACACACACACACACACACACACATAAACACATCCAGTGTATAAGATTGCTATTGTCCCCTGGAGTGAAGCTTGAATAAGCTGTCAGAAGGGTGTGATGTGAGTAGCTGGTGGGAACACTAGCTTTGCTCAAGTCACTGAGGGTTACACTAAGCCAGCCAGGCTGCGAATTACTGACTTTCAGGTGACGTCTGTGTGCAGAAGAATACTGAGGTACATTATTCTTCCAAGGTTTCCTTGGAAAGACGGGGACACATTCTGCACATGCTTGGGGCTTTCTGGATGGAAAGTTGAAGCACTGAAAAGGCACTCAGATGCATCAGGAATCCTGGTCAGTGAAACATATTTTTCTGAGTGTGGGGGAGGTGGAGAGATGGGTGAAAACTGTACAGTTTAAGAAGAGAAATGAATCTCATCTCTCCTCCTGATCTCTCCAGGGTGAACAGACGAACTTTGCTCAGAGTTCAACACGTCACAGCTGAGAGCGGACTTGGCTCTGAACAACTTCATCCCAGTGAAATGAAACAGGACAGACGAAGCAGGGGAAGGCTCCAAGCTTCATATAAGGAACTTTAAGTTGTGAAATAATCTTCGAACCAAAGATTGAGTGTCTGTTGATCACGCTGACGCCATCTGGGTCATCTTGATCTTCTAATATTGTAAGCCCCAAAAAGGCAAACAGTAGGAGCTGGGAGAGGTGTGCAGAAGATTCTTCTTTGTGTTGTCTGCTTCTTACTCAGCTCAAATAGGGTCAAAGTGTAAAGGTTACTGCCCTCCAGGTTAAACCAATGATGCAGGGCTTTGAATGCAGCCACAATACAAACAAAGCCTTTTGAACTTATTTTGCATACATGAAAGCATTGCTAAAGCATCGCTAAATGAAAATGAGAAAAACAACTTTCTCTCTACATGTCACTCTCCAAGTGATTTTATGCCCTCAGTGCATGCGGAGGGAAAATACATGAGCATTTGAGCACCTGAATTATTATGTATAAGCATGTTTGATTTCAGAAGACATTAAATGTCTCAGTGGGTTAGGTGGTGACCAGCAAAGCTCTTACATAACCCAATAACCCTTAACACCCAAAGCACCCTGAGCTGCTTTCAAGGTCCTTTTCTTCTCTACAAGAGAGCAGGAAGCAAAGGAGGGACAGCACTCCTGGGACAAGGTGGAACAGGCTGTTAAATCACCTCAATAAGTAGTTCAGTCTGGGATGCAATGTGGGGCGCTTCCCAGCTACAACTCAAGGGCTAAGAACTGAGGAGGAGCTAGCAGGGGAAATCCCGGCAAGCAGAGGCCCAGGGCAGGGGTTAGATCCCAAGGTAGAATTTCCTCTGGTCTCCCTCCAGACTTGTCAACGACATTAACACAGAGTGAACTATTTCACGGCTAACCTGTTGGGTTTTGGGATGAGCAAATGCTGCCCAGACCCAAGTTTAAAAACTGTTATTAACTGAGAAATCTCATTTTGATAGGCTGGAAATCATTTCTAGTAATGAGGATACTGTCTTTGTCAAATGCATCCCAATAGGGAACTATCTCCCTCCGACACACACTGTCACACACACTTATGCATGCACATATAGCAGATTGGGGAAGTATGATGTCAGCACAATGTGAGCTCTGCTCAGTTGCTCAACATGGTTACCAAATGCTTCAGTCACAACAACTGGTCCAGCTCCGTAAATAAATAACTTTTTAGGGGGGCATCCTCTCCTCTCCACAAATAATTGTTTTTCCCTCCTCTGCCTTCAATATTATTGCCAGGCTGTATCTTCTAATGACAACAGCTACTCAACTAATGCCACCACTTGATTGTGTGTTAATCTCCCAGATTAGTACAGACAACAGCAGTCAGTTTTCACACTGCAGTGAAATGTTAAATGTGCTGACTGGAGTGGATCAGTGGATTGTCGGCTGATGGTACTTAAGAGTCCGTTTTGGGGTAAATAAAGAGTGCATAACCTGAGATGGACAGAAAGGAAAAGACAGAGAGAAAAACAGAGAAGCAAAAAAGAGAAGACATGTGAATCAAATGGGAATACTTTTGTTTTAAATCGAATCAAAGAGGCTACAGATCGAAGTAGAACTGGTGTTATACTTCTAAGCACCTGCCAAAAGTTGTCCAAACACCACCTGAACAAAAACTAATGAAAGACCGATTGACTGGAGCAGAGATACTCTTTCACTTCTTCTGGCTGAGATAAAGCAGACAACTATGAAAACACATACATTACTCCCATGCTGTGAGGTGGGGGGGAGTTAGGTCCCTATATATGAGTTTTTGGTCTGCATTCGTGGACACATGTGGTGGTGACCGACAGGCCCCGGGGGCGCACCCTGCAGGAGCACGCACCCATCACCTGCTGTCACTCATAACACACGCACTCTGGTCATGCCATTTAAAGTTGTTACAGTGAGTTTGGGAGACATTCTTTAGCCTCAGGCTGCTCAAAACACACACTTCGCATTCCAGCAAGTGTATTCTGGGGACCCACTCCCTAATCCTCCAACATTTGCAGACGCACATATGCATACCATCGCACGAGTCCACAGACACAAAAATAAAATGATCCAGAGGTTAAAACCAAACTCTACAGCCTCAAGTATGTTGCCAATCGTCTCGCTTTCAATTTAACTCAAAGAAAACAGAAAACAAAGAAAACAATGCAGGACATTGTCAGATTTTTTTACTCACTGGACATTTTCAATGAAAACTACTTCACTATCAGCTGAAAACAACATCCAGAGGTTATTATTCTCCACGGCCATTTGAGGCTAGGCTCCTCTCTCGTCCCCAGCAAGCCTGTCAAGGTGCACTGTTGTCTGGCTGGAGGTCCTTCTCTGGCTTTGATGTAACAGAGAAACTCACTAAACCACGGGGGCGCCACCTCGTGAAAATATGAGCTCTGTTTGTGCACACAGACTCCTGTGTGCACAATAAAAAAGAGTGCATGTGTCTTACAAGCACAGGTTACACAAGCATCTGTTGAATCGCTCTCAGGTGTCTTGAATGACCTTGTAGGCAGGGCAAGAAAGACTTGTTCACTTGATCGCAAAACATCAAGAGTTCCTGATTATATGAAAATAATTCAGTTATATGTTTTCACCGCTTTGGCCCTCTGTCTGACCTGACCTTTTGGCCACCCAATCTAAAATGCTGGCAGTGAAAATTCTTGCGTAAATTGTCATGGTTGGTCAGCTGCTGGATTGAGTACCCTGCACATGCCCAGTAGAAGAGATTTAAATGTTTTGATTACTCTGCCATTTATATGTGATTTTTTTTTTTTACACATCCCAAAACATACCTTTGTTGATAAAAGGCTTTCAACAAGCTTTGCATTTTATGTATATGCGGGTGTGTGGACGTGTTTGTGTGCTGAAGATTAATAAAAACCTGTTTATGAATCACGAGGGTGTGACAACAATGTCACCAGCCACTGACCCTTCTAACTCATCCAGTGTCTGAGACAGGAATGTGTGTCTCCAAAAACAACTTAATCTATCTTTGGCTCTTAACTCAAACACGACAGACAACATTGGTGTGTGTGTGTGTGTGTAAATAACAAAAAACTTGATTTACAAAAATGTAAAAGGTAGGTTTGTCAGCCAACAGGTGCCAACTGACAAACCCAATCAACATTTCTCAATAGCGTGATGAACGTTCCGTTTCACTACACTCCATCATACAGGTGGATATAATTATGATATATGAATTAGAAACCTTATGGATTTCAGCTTTAATTACCATGCTGGGTCTCCAGTAAAGCAGCTGATGGCAGGACTTGGCTGCACTGACCAACACTTCCCATGGACAACCACAGCAGGAGCTACAACACGAGCCTGGTCTGCATCACAGTTAGTTGGTATTTGATCAAAATAAACTGGGAGGATTTGGGTGTGACTCACACTAATGAGTGATGTCACCATGTTGCAAAATGTTGCGTCTTATGCCCTGCTATCAGACCACTTTGCCCTAATGGGTTTACATAAAGAGTCGATGGATGCTATAGGGATCAGTAGGCAAAAAAGAGCAAAGCTGACCCCCACCACCCTGAGAGAGAGAATCTGAATAATTCTTAGATATATATTTTTATGTCACAAACACAAGTTTGTTTTAAATGTTATATCTCCTCAGTCACCATGAACAGCGTACTCATACCATCTGACCTATTTTGACCCACATATTGAGACATACAATAATTCTCACATGGCGTGGGTATATTGTACGGCGGAGGCTTGCTGCTCTCCCAATCACAGCATATAGCAAATACCAGGAGAAGGCGTCGTTCAGAATGTAGGTCAGCCGTTCAGAATGCGGTTCCGTCCTGCAGCGGATCAATGCGAACACACCCACCCACCCACTCACATGCATACCTGCCTCTGCCCTCCAAACATCAGTAAACCAGTTGTCATCGCATGCAGTTTAAAACAATGGGCATGTCAGCCGACGGTAAAACTCAGAAACACATTATGCGCAGACACATCCAGCATTCAAACCCATTGGCACTTTACTATTCTTTAACATAGATGATTTGCATTCATTTGTTAATGAGACAGTAACAGTTTCCTGCCTTATAGACGCTGCTTAAATAGTCTGAACAAACCGGACATAAAAAAAGACAGTGCTGATTCAACATATGGCTTTGCGCATTGAGGTCTGTGCCTATATGCTGAGTAGACTATAGCTCCATCTGCACGCACACCAAACCCCTATCTTTACTCGGCGTCTAGACTAAGACACATTATCATAAAACCGCCTAATATGAGCGCACGCCTGTCACAATAATGAAACGTGCCACCATGCAGCTGTTGGAGTTTTATCAATGAGACGAGCTGCTGCATTTTACGCACTGGCTCCGCCGGAGCTTCTACAACCCATTCACCACTATCAGAAACCTCCCGTGTGTATCGCGTGAAGATAATCAAAAGCGTTGTCGCCAGTGTGTCAATCAGCTTTACATCCGGCATTCCCAGTCGCATGCAGGGCTCTGGTCTCATCTATTACCTTGACAGAAAGTGCATTGTCCTCCCCGCGCGCTGCGGAGCCGGGAGCTGCAGCATTTTCCCGTTCAGCACGCGCCCGCTCATTCTACAACCGTCCAGCTTTCACGCCGCTTTGTTCCTTTTGGCATATCCCGGCCCTGAAGCAAGAAGAGTGTACGAACCCACCCGGTGCTTTCCACCACTGAGAACCGGGGCACCGCCTGTACGAGTCAGCAGCGTTAACTGACTGACCCACTCCCGCAGTGCCTCCACTCTGACACACACACACACACTCTCTCTCTCTCTCTCTCTCTCTCTCTCTCTCTCTCTAACACACACACACACACGCTCGCGGAGGGGAGGGAGGCGATGAGCAAGGGAGGGAGGCATGGACAGAAAGGCAACACCCAGAATTCCTCCTCCTCCTCCTCCCCCCGTTTCGCTGATCGCGACCAGCTGTGCCTTTACAAAAAGCGAGACTTTAACGCGCATCCAGTCGCAGGATAAAACGCGCAGTCATCGTCGTCTAAAAGAGAGCCACATGTCAGAGACACGTTCACACTCTTGGATCTCTAATCGACACACTAGACAGCCCACTGACATGCTCACTCAACCTTCTGATACCAAGTCAACGCCATTTCATCCATTCAGTTACATTTTGTTCAGAAGAAGTGATTGATTCATTTACTGAACTCAAATTATGAATAGCATGAACATTTTTCTCTATAAGTAAAGGCATCGCATTAAAAAGAAAATACTTCAAAAAGGTTGATGTACTCATTATTCTAGATTGCCCATTGGTGTATAATATGACACTACATTGCAATCAGTCCCAGTGTTTATAAATGGTACCTATGGCTTTACTAATGGTTAATAATTCTGTCATACTTTATATCCATAGTAAGCCATAAGAAAACAGTTCAGGTTGCCAGCTTGTGAAAATGCTTTTGGCTGAGATATAGACCCTCCCAATTGCTTTTCCTTTTAAGATCGTTAATCTATAACTTTTGTAAAATAGCTGCAGAGTATTATTACAGAGACCTGATGACATATTGTGGAATGCTAGTAACTCCATACTAATGGATCTATTTAATGCTGTATTGGATGTGGATCAAATTTCAACTATATCTTATGGTTGGATACTTCAATCTGTGACATCATGTGTTTTGTAAAATCTTAACTGCAATGTAACCAGAGATTCCAGCTGTGAGATATATGTAGTTGAGTAAAAAGTACAACAAGTGAATGTGAAGTGTAGAAAAGCATAAAGTGGATATACTCAAGTGAAGTACTACAGTACCCAAGTAAATACACTTTATGAACAACTTGAAATATTATTGGCTTTATTATGACCATAAAAACAACATATATCTCTGAAATTTAAAAAACGTTGATTTACACATTAATATCTTTCAACAGTCACCCACTGTCTCAGAGAAATGCTGGCTAAAGGCCAAAACAATGCTGGTATAATTGAACTAGATCAGGATATAATAAAGCAAGGAGGGTAAATAGTGTTTATATTGTAACAGACTGTGTATTGGCTATTGGAGACGTGCAGAGCAATAGAGTGGGTATCATGTATCCGCTCCCCTTGAGTTCTGCCCCCTCACAACCAGTGGTGTTTAAACACTTTAACCACTGAGTGGACCCCAGTGAATAGATCTCCCTGTCTGCTGGATCTGTTCAATACGTGAATGAAGGGTGAGAAGGACAGAGACACACGGGGGAGGATAGGGTTAATTAACACGGTCTTTGTTTCACTTTGTCTTTTCAGTGAGGAGAATGGTGTGAGTGGTCAAGAAAGAAACAGTTAGAAAGATCGGAAAACATTGACTCAGAATTAGAAAAAAAAGAGATAATTAACGCACCCTTTTTAAGTGCAGAGGGAACAAAGACAGGATTCTTCAGGCTACCGCTTTCCCGTACCATGCCGGGCCAGGTGGGCAGTGGGCACAGTGTGTTTGAGTATGTGTGTATGTTTGAGGGTTTGATTGGCACTATGGCATGCTGAACTGCAGGTGTGCAGAGCCACTGCCATCATTGTTGCCTAGCGTTACTAATAAAGAGAAAGGAAAACAGTTTCTATGCGCATGCAAGCACAAGCAGTCCCACACACACACACACACACACACACACACACACACACACACACACACACACACACACACACACACACACACACACACACACACAATCCTCTTTAAGTCAGTGTGAGCCTTTGCTTTAATTTATGTCAACTCTCATCCGAGTTTCTGGAAAGGGTAGCTGGACAGGGCTCTGCGTCTGTCTGGCCAGCTTCTACTTTGACCACTGACTCATGCCCAGACATGCCTGCTGTCTACCTCTGTTAATTTGCTTCTCCTCATCAAAGAGTGTTTCTTTTTTCACTGCCACCCTCCTTTTCACTCAGTATCTAAGACCACAGTGTTTGTTTTCAATGTCTGTGTGTGTGTGTGTGTGTGTGTGTGTGTGTGTGTGTGTGTGTGTGTGTGTGTGTGTGTGTGTGTGTGTGTGTGTGTGTGTGTGTGTGCAATATAGGCCAGTATAATTAGGTGGTGATGTAACTGTGTAATGACAGTATACAGGCAGGGTCATCCATATGACCCTGGGAACCTGTCACTCCTCTGCTGATGAAAGAGACAAGCGACCTGGGAAAGCTCATCCCCCTTATCAGACCAGGAACACACACAGACACACACAGGCACATTCAACACTTGCAGAGCCACAAACTGTATAAAAACAGACATAAAACATACACCCACCTACACATTTATCAGACGAAAATACTCCTCTTCATAATCACAAAAAGCTTTGTATTGCTATCAACTTTGAATTTTCTATATCAAACTGTCATCCTCAGTTGTCTTTTATTTGGCCACTATTGGCCACACTATAACACTTGTTTTCCTCACTCTCTACCTGTCCCCCCCACACACACAGACACACACACGCACGCACGCACATACTCACACACACACACGCACACACACACACACACACACACACACACACACACACACACACACACACACACACACACACACACACACACACACACACACACACACACACACACACTAAAAAGATCCTTCAACACAAACATTCTTTTGTCTGATTTCCTGGCAAATAGCCTGAGTCAAATCATAGTTGGTATACCTGCCTGCATGCTCAGTCTAGTTGCTCACTAACATAACAACAGACAGAGATTTAAGAAACCCAAATGCTGAAAACATGACCTCACAGTCACACACTTGGGGTTGAACATCAAAGTGTGCATCCCCCTTCTGAAAAGGGGCTCTTGTGGTTAATTAAGGGACCATCCATGTCATGTCTCCAGAAGCATCTAATTAGGCTCTTAGCTGTTCTCAAGGTCTGCTTGGGACAATATGAACTAGAACTGCTCAGAAAACTTGACTTTAAAGACGGTTTGTCTTCTTAAGAAAACAAACAGGAACGAGAATAAAACCACAAACTGACAAACGCCGCCATACAAAACAGTTCAACAGGTTTTCTGCAACCAGTTCAGCATATGTCTCCTGGGAAAATAAATGTTCACTGTTTGGAGCACTGGTGCATACAGGGAAGGATGAGATTAAGAGATGGCGTAATGAGGAGAAAAGGAAAGGACAATGATGGTGGGAGGGGAGAAAGAAAAGTGTGTG